>NC_056747.1:808122502-808227502 GCF_019279795.1 Protopterus annectens | reverse complement strand
GTTTTGTGCTTTATTTAATCAACGCACTATCCGTCGTCTGTATATTTTCGCTTCTAAATATTTCGGTTCTCGGTTTAATTATCCAGAAATGTCGTCTGTTAGCCATCCGACTACCGGCATTCCGAAAAAGCACAAGGATAAAGACAGGCCGCCGAGGTCCAAAACTGACGACGCTTCTCCTAAGCCAGTCGCCAGTTCGCCAGTGCTCAGTGAGGAACTTTCGCAGCCCCTCATACCTGCTACTTCTGATTCGCAGGCCTCTACCGAGACCCATTCGGAGTCCGGTAATCCGCGAGATGCTTCAACTATGGAACCGGCGGATGTCTCTACCTTGGATGGGTCCGGAGCCGCTCTGCAGGCACTGGCTTCTGAGGGTGTATTCAGGCCTACAGACTAGCATATTAAACCGATGCCTCCTTCTTCTTTTAAGCCTAAATCTGGAACCATGCCTAACAAACTGACGCCCAGGCCGCATGCTCAGGCCTCTATGCCTAAAAAACAAATGATAAGAATGGCTGAAGATCTTATAACTCTAATCAGGGGAAGCCAGCCTCCCCCTTCTAAGAGACCTAGGACCGAAGTTGTTTATGATTCCTCTGACCAGGATTCTGATTTTTCTGATTCTTCTGATGATCTGGATTTGCCCTTATCTACTTATGAGGATTCTGATGCAGAGGACTCTATTCCCTCTGCTTCCCCTCAAGAGGATTTTTCTTTTGGTGAAACCTTACATACTTTAAGGGACCTTTCTACTCTAAATACCTTTCTGGTGATTCCAAAATTCAAGATGCTGACTCTTCACCAGCTGCTTCCTATGCTATGCAAAGATGCATGGTTGGCTATACTAGACTTAAAGAAGCATACCTGCACATCCCTATCAGTTCTCTGCACTTCCCTTTGGCTTATCTACTGCGCCCAGGGTATTCACCAAGTGCCTAGCTCCAGTCATTGCATTCTGCAGGCAAAGAAATATTCAAATATACCCATACCTGGACGATTGTCTAATTCAGGCAGAAAGCCTGGACATACTTTTGAAACATCTGGCCTTTGTTCACAGGGTACCAACTTGTCTGGGGCACACCATAAACAGAAAGAAATCACACCTGGTGCCCTGTTAACAAATTATATTCCTGGGAGCAAGCTTGAATACAACTTCCCAGATGGCTTTCCTCACGCCAGAGAAACAGATTCATTTGATAACCTATTTCAAACAAGTGGCCACAAAAACCCAGTTATCTTCAAGGCAAATTCTGCAAGCCTTGGGGTTCATGGCCTCCTGTATTCTTCTAATTCCATATGCAAGGCTGCATATGAGGAAACTGCAGTGGTATCTCAAAAGCCTATGGTGTCAACATTCACAGGATCTAGAAGCAATGATTCCTATCATAACTTGCCTACACCTAGAATTCCTTTGGTGGGCAGAGGCCTGCCACCAGAACAGCGGACTACCATTCACACTACCCCCTGCCGCCCAAACCTTAACAACAGACGCATCAGACTATGCATGGGGGGTGCCCACCTGGCAGGGAAGTGCATTCAGGGCAAATGGAACCCAAGTCAAATGCACCTGCATATTAATCAAAAAGAAATGTTAGCTGTACAGAATGCGCTGACAGCCTTCACGGACCACATTCTTCCAGGACAATTAATGATAAAGACAGACAACACCACTGTTATGTGGTACATAAACAAGCAGGGGGGTACACATTCTTACCCCCTCTGCAGACTAGCCGTGGCATTGTGGAACACAGCACTGAGCTATCAATTCCATCTACAAGCTCAATTCCTGGCAAGAAAACTAAATACACTGGCAGACAAACTAAGCAGAAACCTCATGGACCCACACGAGTGGAAACTGGAACCAAGGATTTTCAACATGTTGACAAGCAAATGGGGGAGCCCAGATATATAGACCTGTTTGCCTCCCCCCAAAACTATCAGTTGGACAAATTTTGCACAAGGACTCCCCTCAAACAAGCTTGGAAAGTGGATGCTGTGTCCTTCAGCTGGAAAAACCTGTCAGTTTATGCCTTTCCCCCCTCTGGCTCTGCTCTCCAAAGTACTACTAAAGATCAAACAGGAAAAACCAAGGACGATTTTGATTGCACCGGACTGGCCACACCAACTCTGGTACCCACTCTTGCGCAGTGTGTCACTGTTGGCCCCATGGCACCTGCCTCAGACTCCTACTCTATTGTCTCAGCAGGAGAACCAAATTCTGCACTCTCAACTTCAAACACTGAATCTAGCAGCCTAGTTAATTACATAATTTATCCTTTACCATCCCTCAGTAAACCAGTGATGGATATCATTTTAAAGGCAAGGAGGCCTAGTACTAGAAAGTCTTACGCTGAAAAATGGAAAAGATTCTGTTTCTGGAACCAATCTCCAGGGATGAGCACAGCAGTGCCCAATTTACCTCAGATTTTACAATGCTTAACTGAGATGCTTCATAAGGGCCTTTCTTTCTCCTCCATCAAAATTCACGCCTCAGCCATCTCAACTGATTGTAACACGGAACCACCCCTCTTCTCTCATCCACTGCTTAAGCAGTTTCTCAGAGGGGCCAAGAATCTACAACCACCCAAGAGAGCTCCAGCTCCAGCCTGGGACCTCAACTTTGTATTGGAAAAGATCACCCTTCCGCCTTTCGAGCCAGCTGCCACTGCGGACTTAAAATTCCCTTGGAAAACAGCTGAGCCAGCTGCCACTGCGGACTTAAAATTCCTTTCTTGGAAAACAGCTTTCCTTTTAGCAATCACTTCGGCAAGAAGGGTATCTGAATTACAGGCCCTCATGGCAGTGGAGCCTTTCATCATCTTTCATGCAGACGGTGTCCCTCAGTACCAATCCCTCCTTCATGCCCAAGGTGGTATCCAGTGTGACCCTTAATCAGTCCATACATTTGCCAACCTTTTTTCCTAATTCACAGAACAAAGGGGAACTGATTCTGCACTCTTTAGATGTGCACAGACAACTTAGATTCTACTTGGACAGAACTAAACCTCAAAGGAAACCTAATCAACTGCTGGTGACATTTGCTGCAGGGGCAGAGGGGAAGGCTATTTCAAAGCATTCCATTTCCAAATGAATAAGCCATTGCATTCATTTCTGCTACAAACACCAAAACCTATCCCAAAGTGGTTTCAGACCCCACTCTACCAGGGCTGCATCTACCTCTACAGCCTTTCTCAGAGGCGTCCTTACCAGGGACAATCCTAGAAGCTGCTACCTGGAGTTCTGTACATAACTTTCACCAAGCATTACCATCTGCCAATTTTCTCTAAATCCAGAGTTGGCTTTGCCACGGCAGTCTTGCAGGGCCTTTTAGCTGGTCCTAATTCAATTTAATTTCCTCCTCCCATCCTTAGCTTTGGGAATCTACCCAAAAGTGATGACTGCAACAGTGAAACATGAAGAACATAGTACAGTTGTGTACACTTACCATAAATGTAGATGTTCAAGTGTGTTCACTGTTGCAGTCCTGGTTACCTTCCCTCCAGCCCCCTTCTTATTTTGGATATACCTATACTTTCCTTTGCTATCTTCAAAAGCTTTTTGGGTGTAGTTGCTTTTTTGTTGGAGGTATAACCTTGTATATTTTATAGTTTTTAATTGCTTCCCATTAGGGGGACACCTGACATCTGGGGTAAGAAAAACTGATGTAATGGCGTCAGCTGCATGTTTTATACGCCTGATGACCTGACGTCATGGAAGAAGGGACAGCAACCAACGCAGGACCCAAGACTTTGTTAATCAGGCCAGCTGAGGGCTACTGCCAGCAGATAACCCAAAAGTGATGACTGCAGCAGTGAATACACTCTAACATCTACATTTATGCTAAGTGTACACAACTGTACTTTCTCACAAACCTCTTTCTTCCCCTTCACACCTCCAACATGTGCTATCTACTCAAGGAAAAATTCTTTGGAAGTCTGCTTGGGGTATAAAAATACCTGTGGAAATGCTTCCAAGCAAAGATCTTAAACCTTTTGGACTTTTGTTTCAAACTTTATAGCCATACATATGTCCTCTCATTGTTCTCTTGTAAATTGCTATTCCAGTCTCTGCTTCCAATCTTCTCTAACCTCGTGTGATTCTTATAGCTATCTGCAGTATTTTATACGCCCAACTAATTATCCATTTTTAACAGCAGCTTATGTTTTAGATTCAACTAAAAACTCCACTAGAGCAGGTATTTCACTTCAGATTGCTATATCTTTTACTTTGCCTTACTCTGATATCAATCCCTGATAGGGAAGGCAGTCTATCGCGTGCTGTCCAAATGTCTTCTTGGCCTCATCCCATTCTGTTATCATTCTCTCTGTCGTCATTTGCTCTCAATACTTTTGTTCCTTTACCAGTTTTCTCCAGTTAATTCTAGCGCATGTTGCCTATTTTCTTTACCCCTGCTTGCATTCATCCTTATTGGCAAAATCTCCTTTTTCCATTTTTATGATGGCTTAGTTATTAGAATACTTTCTGCTACTCTAGCAATCACACAAAATATTATATTCATATTCTCCTTAATCTGCATCCAAAATTCCACAATTTGTCTTCAACCCTCCCCTTCATCATTGTTCCTTTTTATTTTGAATTATAATCTTCTGTTTCTGTTTTAGCTCTGAGGTATCCCTTCAAAGGAAGCAATACTAAACCACCTTCTATTGGAAGGATAAACTTATCTTACTTAACTATAGCCCTTTCCCTCATTGTTTTTGTTAATTATTTTCAAAAATTTGTCCTCTGGTTGATTAAAAAAGTACACCTGACCCATATATAAAACTTCAGGGACTAAAAACGTTTTCACTACTTGTATTTTATTATGTCTGTATCTATAGACAGCAGCTTCCAGTTTCCCAGTTTTGTATTGTCTTTTGTTTAGTCTCCCCCCACATATCCTTAGATGTCATAACAGAAGGCTTTTTAATCCATACTCCAAAATACTTCATCTTATTGTGTCTCCGTAAGTATAGGTATTGCTTAACCAATTAATTTATAGACAGACAATTTACAATTGAGGTTGTTTTTTTCTTCATTAAGTTTATAGCACTGAAATGGTCTTTTCTGAATTCATCAATTATAAAATATGTGCAAATAAAAACAACTTTTCTTGATTACCATGATAATTCTATCCTTGCATTTCAGAGTCCTTTATTTTTTTTGCCGGTGGCTCTAAATATAAAGTAAACAACCAAGGGGAAAGAGGACATATGTGCCTATTTCCTCTCTTCAAACACAACTTATCAGAGAGGACACCCTCCACTTTAATTCTTGCCTCTGATCCTTCATATAT
Source organism: Protopterus annectens (assembly GCF_019279795.1). NCBI lineage: Eukaryota > Metazoa > Chordata > Ceratodontiformes > Protopteridae > Protopterus > Protopterus annectens. The sequence goes on along the minus strand of NC_056747.1, from coordinate 808,222,206 downwards.
CCTCTTAATTAACCTCATTGTGTCAGGGAGTGCAAATGCTTCCATTGCCCTGCTCATGAAACCCCAGCTTACTCTGTCAAATGCTTTCTGTGCATCAAGACCTATCAATAACAGTAGTATTTTAACATTATGCTTCCCTCTGGATCATCGTTTTGTTAATGTTGTCAAATGTTTACATTCCTTCCACAAAACCACATGGATCAATGTCTGTATATCAGTTTTGGCAAATTCTTTGCCATTTGTTTAACCAATACAGACATAAAACACTTTTATAAACTCAAGGTTTAAAATTGAAATTAGTCTATGTGAAGCTGGGTCTAATGGCTCTTTGCCATCCGTGGGTAGTACAGCCACCACTGCATTCTTCCAAGATGTTGGTGCTTCCCCTCTTTTTAAAATACTGTTGACACAAAATCTTCCAGATCTTTTATCACTTTTTACCCTCCAAACTTCTGCGGGTATACCATCTGTTCCTGGAGAGTTTTATGAAGACTGATTATACATTGCCATTGTCTCAACTCCTCCTGTCTTAACTCTTGTTAGTTGTTGATCCTCATCTACCGCTAACCTTGACATAATTAAATCTTCCATATATATTTCCATTTGTGCTCTTTTCTTGATTTCCACATTTCTCTGCTTTATACAAATTTTCATAAAATTTCCGAAGTAAACACTGGTACCTGTACAGGATCTTTGAGTTATTTTTCGTGTTTTAGGCTTCCTAATTTTAGAGAGAATCCTTTCTAATTTCTGATGCCTAAAGTGTTCTAAATGTTTTTGTGCTCTAAAGTTATTGTCAGGAACGATCAGAGATCTAATGGCAGACCTTGGGGAAAGGGATGGGGGAAAAAACTAAAAGATGCCCCCCCCCCCCAGTTAAGTATTTTTATAGAACCAAAGAATGCATCAAAGAGCAGTATGTTAAGTAAGGCATACCAGATCATGATTTGATAGTTCCAGCAGTCAAATGCAAAGGCTCCAGCAGGTCTGGAGAAAAAGACCTACCAGGCAATTTTCTAGAAAGCAGTGAGAGGAAATATGGCACTTAGGTATGCAACTAAATTGAGAATTCAGAATTTTTGCATGGAAGTACTTGAAAAAGTACTGTTACACATTTAGCAAATTACAACAAATGATTCTCCAAGCTGAAGCATGTGCTGGAGACATGAATAGTTGGAAGGGGAAGCTAGGGCCACATCTTTTGGGAGTATTCAGCACTGGCAGATTTTATAACAAGTACAGGGTATACTAGTAAACTTGGTAGGTGAGCATTTTGTATTGGACAAGGAGTTAATGCTGTTGATTTGGAAAAGTGACATGGGCATGTCTGTATATAGTAGGGTACTTATGATTTTGTTGGCAGCAAAGAAGGTAATTCTTGTAAAGCAGAAGTCCAAAAATAAACCAATTCTGGAAGATGTGGTAGTAGTAAAAGAAGCAAGATATGAGGAAATGAAAACAGTCTGGAACAGGAAAATTGATTTATTTCTCAACAAATGAAACCTGCAGGATAAATTAATATTGTCCACAGAAAGCCAAAGTAAATGAAATGGGAAGGTGGGGGAAAAAGGTGAAAGAGAAGAGAGAATGTGGGGATGGGGGGTGTCATAGATTAACAAAATGGAAATAATATGCTTTATGTATGTAAGGGGGAGCTAAAGTTCAATAATTTAGTGTCTCCAATACTGATCAGTGTAAGATTGCAAGGTGAATTTGTGTAATATAAGTGAGATAGGTTGATCTTTAAATGTGGATGATCAGGGAACAAAATATGCTGTACCTATCGAGGCTTTATACAGTTGGATTATATATTTTTTTCTTGGTTCTTGTTATTTTGATGTTTCTCTGGTATAACAAGTTAAACTTGCTGTTTATTTTTAATTAAAAAAAAAAAAAAAAAACGTGTAAGATGAGCACCCTGCATGTCTATAGTGTACTACAAAGATAGCTTGTTTGAGAGAGTATGTAGTGCTTGTAGTGCCAACTTCTTGAATTTTCCTTTTTTACAGAATGATTCTAATTTGTGACATATAAACTGCATCTCCAGTAGCTTTCCCTTTTGGTACCTTAAATGGAATGCAATAACTTGTTTTTGAATAAGAAGTGACCTTTATTGTTTCGGTCCCAAAACTGTTAAGTCAAATGGAAGGCTAAATGCAGTTATCACTTGATGTGCTTTAAATGTGACCTGGAATAATTGTTGCCCAGAATTTTGTGGGTATCATGTTAATACCACCAATGAAAATGTTTTGAAAATGTTTCTGAGGAAGTTCACGTATTAAACAGTGAATGAAAGCGCTAAATTTTTGGCTTCTGGCTTACTTGGTTCCTTCGCTAGCAGGTCTGCAGTTCATTTTTTCGTTTTGTTTGGTTGTCAGCAATTAATACCACCAATATTACTCCCAAATGTCTGCTGATTCTTTTTTAACCTGTGGCTTGTAAAGTCAGAATCTGCCATGTAGCTGGAATTGGGGGGGGGGGGCAGCCTGCAGCATATACTGTGTGTGTTTGTCTCTCTCTCTCTCTCTGTCTGTGTGTCTGCATGTGTGTAGGGTTGGGGTTAGGCTGTTGGCTGAAGGACTGCTTCTATGTTTATTTGGATTTTCATGCTCCTTACTTCCTCTTGCATTCCTTTCGCATTGTTTTCTCATATAGACAGCACTCATTTGAATTGCAGGTGGCACTGTACTTGAAAACTAATTAGAAAATTCTTGGTACTGTTCTGCATCCATTGGCTGAAAGTTTGACACTGTGGCTCATTGTGAAGAGGTGATGAATAATTTACAGGATGACCACTAAAAGGCTGTCAGTGTTTTAGCAGATTTATTCTAATATTTGACTAACAAAGCAGGATTTTTGCCAGGTCATCAATTTAACAGTTCACAGATATTAGCATTTGGTGCGTCTGTGATGGTTGTTAATGCTAGGAATATTAGTAATAGTGTTTGTTTTTGAAAGAATTGCTATGTTCCTACAAAATTGATGGTATTGTTTGTGAAATGTGGCTAAAGAACGAAGTCTGTAAAGCAGTTCTTCCATGGTATAAATGTTTTACCTCAATAGACATCCTAAAAAAGAAATTAGGGGGAGGTAATGGGGATTAAAAATTGTTACAAGACATGTCATTATTACATGCTCAGTACTTTTATATTGTGTAACTGTGACAGTGAAGATAACCACCAAACATACATCAGTTGTTGAGTGTATAGACCACCAAATTTGTGCTGACGATCTAGAGGAATTCATATATTTCTTGCATGAAACACATGAGCAAAAAATAATAGTCCATGGGAATTAAAATTTTACAGAAACACAGCAGAATAATATTGGTTCAGTAACATAAGTAAGGAAATTTATTTTCAATGCATGTTCAGGAGCAAAGTCGCTTCAGGTTGTTTAAAAAAAAAAAAAAACATACCAGAGCAAGGAACATATACTATACATTGTGTTCCTAAAGAAATGACTTTTACCATGATTGATATGCAGTGGTCATTGGGGGGGGGTAATAAATGTTGAATTGTTGCTAGATAATTTTGCCAAACTGAAATCTGAACCACTGCACAGAAGATTAATAACTGACTTTAGGGAAGCAAAACAGTCATTATGTAAAATTAATTGGAGTGATGGCATTCAGTGGAAACACTGCTGAAGAAATTTGCCAAGTTTTAAAAGACAAATTGTAAAAAAAAATGTTTAACATCAGGATGTAGGCACAGAAGGTCCGGTGGATATATTTCAATAAGAAGATACTCTATTAACGTGACAGACAAACATATAGAAAATAAATAGAGAAGAGGTTGAACTATAATTCTGAAAACTGAAACAAGCAAGCTGCACCAACAGATTATAGTGCAAGACAAGACCAAGAAAAAAAACTTGAAGAAAATGATTTTATATATATATATATATATATATATATATATATATATATATATATATATATATATATATATATATAATATATATAAGAGTTTTATAGATAAGATGTGGTAGGAGTAAAGACATACAAATTGATTTTGTGTTTATTCTAAAATTTATTCTCAAGCACAACAGATTATAGATTACAAAGTGTTACGCAAAGCATTTTAGCTCCACAGAGGGAGTGATAAATTGTCATAGTAGCATCCAGGTAACTTCAGACACTGAAATTAAATTAGATTACATTGAAAAAGAACTGCGCAAACTGACCTAAACAAATCACGGAGGATACAGAGTTAGTAATAATGATCAGAAAAAACTTTGGCATGAACTTTCAGTACCATTATATAACCGTGTTTCACTCCTTCTTCTGGCTCGTTATTCACTAGGTCTTTTAAATATGGGGAGATTCCTAAAGATTGGAGACCTGCACTTGTTAAACCTGTCTTTAATGGAAAGAGGAATAGGACAAGCCCAGAGTTTTACAGATCCATACGTTTGTTTTCTTGTTGTGGAAAGATAATGGAGAATGTTATAAGTTATTGACAGAATTAGGTTGGGACTTGAAACAATCTATCAGCTTGCATATTTTGAAAACAAATCTATAATCATTTGTAGTATGATGTTCTATAACAACATAACAGCTTTAAATGAAAATTGTGCTGTGTTGTAATTTACATAGACATCAGCATTTGATGGGGTCATACGCAAAACATGGTTCAATAAATTTGAATAACTAGGTATTGATATAATGTTGGTAAGATGGATAGCTGCATGGCTTACAAATAGGACATGGCAGGTATCATACAGCAGTTGGACAGGTGACATTTTAGGCTGTAGTCAGGATGTCCTGCAAGGCTCTGTCCTAGGCCCATACTGCTTTAGGTTGTATCTTTCAGATCTAGCTGATAAAGAACTCTACTAAATTGAGCATTTGGGCACGAGAATATTATGCTGATAAGTACATCAAAAAGTAAGTGTATGAGATTTAGGAGACAAAGATTGAAAGTTGAATATTTAATAGAGCACACAGAGATTGAAACTGTAGATTCATTTAAGGACATGGGTTTATGGGTAGATCCAGCTTTGAGTTTTTCTAATATCAACCAATTGGTTAGTGTTCATTATAGAACTGTAGGTTGTATAAAAAGATTTATAAAGCCTAGGAAATCTGAAATGATGAAATCATTGTTAGTTACATTAGTTCCACACTTGAGTGTGGAATAACAATTTTGAAACCTTTTAAGAAAACACCCACAAGTACATTGAAAGACGTGCAGTGGACATATACCAAGGGCATTCATAGATGTGAAAATTTAAGTTGTTATGAAAGATTAAAATATCCAAACTAGTTTGGTGTTTTGTAGAGATGTCTAAAAAGTGATTTGTTTGGTGGAAATGGGGGTGGTGTTAAGGCTATATGAGAGGAAATACCCCATGCAGAAAAAAGGGGCATACTTTGCCGTCGGCTCATTGTATGTCTTCTACCAGGAGCTTTGCCGGGTGTGGGAAATAGGACAACACATGCAAATTTTAAACAAATCCTGATGACAATGTGAATGATGGACCCTTCTAGCTGACCCCCTTACCCCAGTGATTGAGAAACAGATGGGGTGATCTGATGTCCTTTTCATTCCTCCTCAATGAAATGGTTACAGATCCATTCCTTGGATCCGAATTGGTCGCCTACTTTAGACTTTGGATCCATCTGATCCCTCTACCCATAATGCCCTAGTCTGTTCTCACTACCTCAGATCTTGTTTGTCGCCATTGTGCTGAGACGTAGGGTCCTTCTCTCGAGTGTTTGTTGTAATTTTTTTTTAAGTGAACTTGTCTTTACCTAAATTTTCACCTTTCTTATTAACATCTCCCTCTTAACTTGGATGCCCATAAGCAGTGCATATATTGTCTCAGAGCAGCCCATTTAGACCCTAACTGTAGTATTTGTGCTACGTTCAACCCCAGAGCACTAGCTGATAGACACAGCAAAAGTCTTCTTTTGAGTCCCTTTTTCTTCAGTTATTTCTCCACAAGCTGAAGAGTCATATTCTGAGGAAAATGTTACTTCAGATTATGTATTTTTAACAGCTTGAACTATACCTGACAGTCCACCTCGTACTCCTAAAAAGTCTGATAAGTTATACAAAGTAACTCAGATTCATAAATACCTGTTTTCTTATCCTAAAACAGACCTTCCAGTTATTTCCTTATCTAAAACTTCTGCTGCTAAACAAATTGTTAATGCTAACCCTATTAACCTCTGACAAGGACTGGAAAGTCTTTGTTTTAAAAAAAATCTTTATTAAATTATCACAGATGACAGAAGTAAGTATGACATAGGCAATCATACATTTATACAAATGAAAACCAACCATATTGACATAATTTTAGTTGTAAACCTTGTACGTCACTTATCTATCCAGTCATTTAGTCAAACATTACATAGCTCCTTCAAATCCTGCCTTCTTTTAAACCTAGTTCTTCCTTTGCATGTGTTGTTCCCATAATTCCCATTTTTTCTATGTAAATTGATCCTACCATGTTCCCATTTCCAGTTTTATCTATGTTACTGTATTCTTTACTTCTAGTACAGTTGGTTTAGACTTTGATTTCCAATTTTCTAGTAATTGCTATTTTGGCTGCCACCATAATTAGACTCGGCAAGACCTTACTGTGTCTAGGCAATTCCAATTCTGTATCATAGCTCAGAAAAATAATTTCTTTAGTTGCACCAATTTCCTCACGTAGTATCTTTGACAGAACAGTCTTCAGGGGACTCTTTAAAAGTCTGCCAACTCATTGCAGTCATAGAAACTATGCTCCCAATTACCTTTCTTCCCATCACACCTCCAACATTTAATATCTACCTGGGTCCAAATTCTCTGGAGTCTACTTGTATAAAAATATCTATGTAAACACTTCCAAGCCAAGATTCTAAATCTTCTAGACTTTGCATATTTGGGAGACATGCACATATCCCCCCATTGGTTCCTTAGCTGCTACACCAGAATCCTTTTTAATCCATACTCCTAAGTACTTCATTTTTATCATGTCTCTTTAAGTATGGATATTGGTGAACCAATTTGTGTGTGGATACATAATTTACAGCTATTGCCTTTCTTGAAAAGATTTGAAACTGTCTGAAAAATGTTCCATAACACTAAAATGTCCTTTTCTGGTTTTATCAGGTATAAAACATCAGTTTTTCTTTACTACCATGCCATTTATATCCTTGAATTTCTGAGTCTCTTATTTTCTTTGCCAATGGTTTTAAATGTAGTACAAATACCAAAGGGGAAAGAGGACACCCTTTCCTGATTTCTGCTGCAAAACAGACATTGTCAAGAAGAACCCACCTACTTTAATTTCAACCTCCCGCCCCTCATTTATTCTCCTAATCAACCTTATAATTTTATCAGGGATTGCAAGTGATTCCTTTGCCCTGCTCATAAACTCCCACCATACCCTGTCAAATGGTTTGTCTGCATCAAGACCCACCAACAACAGTGGCATTTTCTTAAATTCACCTTCCCTCTGGATCATCAATGTTCTGTTAATATTGTCAAATGTTTTCCTCCCCTCCACAAAACCACATTGTTCCATATCTATCAATTTCGGCATCACTTTTGCCATTCTTTTAGCAGTTATAGGTATAAACACTTTATGATCATGGTTTAGAATTGAAATGGGCCTGTATAAAGCTGGACCTGATGGGTCTTTACTCTTTTTAGTTATTACAGCCACCACCACTTTCTTCCAGGATGTTCTCCTCCTCTTAAAATACTGTTAAACAAACCCTTCCAGATCTTAATCAGTATTTTCCCTCCTAGCTTCCAAACTTCCACAGGAATACCATCTTTTCCTGGGGAATTTGCTGTGGATTGGTTAAACATCACTATTTGTAGCTAATCTTCTCCTATCCTAACTGTTAGTAATTGAAGTAGTAATAGAAATTTTATTGGTAGTAATTAGTAGAATTGTAGTAGTGGTAATTGTAGTAGAATCTAACCTATATGTATAGGTTGTCCAAAAGGTGCCATTTTTAAATGTAACCCTTTCTGAATGGACCATCCCTTGCGAGGTGTGCCAGCCATGTAAGTAGAACATTCTGAGCAAAACTGTGCTATTTTTTCATTTTGGCTAGGTTTTTTCTTTTGAGCAATGTGTTATTGTATAAATATACTAGCCAAAACTGGTCTGATTTTTCAGGCTGTTTCAGTAGTTTGACTGATTTTCTGTATGCTGCTGTAATTATTTGCCGAGCTAACACAGTCTTGCATTACAATTATTAATGGGTTGTGGTTAATGGCTTGATGTCCTTCAAGGATGCATCTGCAGTCATAACATATGGGTTGTCCTGCCTCAGGCAGCCCTTCGGTCGGCCGGATTCCAAAGTCTGGGTCTGGCCTCGGCTGATGTCGCACTTTCCCCGACGTCAGAGCTTCTGGGGTATAAAGGCATCAGCCGACGCCATTTTCCTCAGTCTTTCTTGCCGCACGGTGCCCGAAGCAGAAGCTGTTCGCAAGTGCCGGTCGGTCAGATCCAGAGATTTCAGCTACCAAAGACTTCTAAAAAAGCTAAGTACCCCGTTGGGGACTCTTTCTTGCCTCAGCCGATGTCAGACAAAGTAAATAATTGTTTAACTTGTGGGAAACAAATACCTCATAAGGATTCCCATTCTTACTGCCTTCCTTGCTTAGGCCCAGACCACGACGTATCAGCTTGTTTAGCCTGTGCCTCCTTCAACCGACGGACTCTTAGACGTCGGTCGGAGTTTGCAGAAGAGTTTTTTGGATCCGCTTTTGCATATAAAATGCCGTCGGAGACTCCGACTACACATTTAGCCAAAAAACGCAAGGAAAAGGACCAACACTCATGGCCCGCGGTTTCGGCTGAAACCACGGTTAAGCCTACTGCGAGTGTCTCGGTTTCGGCCGAAACCGAGTCCTCTGTTCTTACTTCTACCGAAATCTTACCTCTGACAACCGAGGCCAGAGAGGCCCCGGCTGAGTCGGCTACAGAAATACCTACTGAAGAAGCAAGTGCACAAGATTTGTCCGACACCATTCCTGTTTGTTTACCCATACTTATATTTAACAATCTCGCTACTTCCCAATGCAAGTAGCTTGTTTCACTAGTGCTTGTTATATTTATGAATATTTGGTCCCAGATATCTCACTACCTTTCTAGTTTAGTTAACTTGTGTAACTGTGCGTATGATCCTTGCTGCAAAGCTCTTTATGACACCGATTCTGTTTTTACACCTAATGTAACTTAACGTAAGCTGTCCATTTTGTGTATTCATCTTCTATTTAGATGGCATCTATGGAAAACCAACAAGGTGTAATGTGCTACGAACTTATTGCTGCTGAAAAGACCTGCTTATAGCTTTTATAGGTACTGTGTATGTAGTCACATTTATGTAATTATATTGGAAGAGACGGTTACCTTAATCTTATGATGCTACTTAGATTGAATTGATGCAGCTTTTCAGATAACCCTCTCATCTTACTATGTTGTTAATGTAAAATTTATCCTGCATTGGTTTTGGCAAACAATAATCTCATGTAGTCATAACTCACAGAACTCCTCTACATATATTTTATTTTCCAAGTATCCCTTACTCATAGCTTTTTTCTTACAGTTTTTTTCTTCTAGCTCTTGCCATAATCGGTACTCCGAGTCATTCCTGCGGTGCAGTGGTAGATTTACTACTTCTTAAAAGAAAAAAGATACCCAGTTATCTGAAAACTTTGGAAAAGGAGAAACACCTAAATAATTAAAGATAAAAAAGGATATCTTTGCCACTTAGTGAATATATGTCCTGTTCACCTTAATACCTATACTGTGACATATTGTATTTTATTAGTGATAGTGGCAAGCACACCTTGCTGGGATGGCCCCCCCCCCCCCACCATAGAAACTTGACCATAGAAGCTGTCATAGAAACCTGTTGGTTTCTTGTGCATTTATTGTATAATTAAAAGACAAGTCACTGTTAGTAAACACACTTTAATTTTGTACCCTCGGCTACTTTCTTACCATTTTTTATCCTCTTGATTATCTTAGTGTGAGCAAGTATGCCAATAATTATACCAGTGTTTTTTGTACTTACTGATCTAACGTGTTAGCTGCTTGTGCTTTGTCACGGTATCTCTCGAACCTGGCTCTTCCCGGTATGTTCACCCTTCACTTCACTCGGGCTCTCTCCGCTTCCCTACCCTACCCCACCCCTTTCCCACACACTCCTCCCTTCCCTAGACTTATACTTCCCATTACTCCTCCTCCAAAGCTTGTTATCCAGTCACAACTACCCACCCCCATTTGCAATCAGTTAACACTAGTACTCCTCCCTTTTCCTCACCAGCCTTATTTCTAAGCTTCTCAGTCTACTTATTACTTTCCACTCCCCATATCTACCTTCTACATCTCAAATTAAACCAAGGCAGAAAAATGATGTGAAGTTGTTAATCTCGACGATTATTCTCACTGATGGGTTGGAGCCGATCCTCCTCTCCGACATGGCCGATAGCTAGTAGCTCGAGACCAGCCCATTATCCCACCATGTACTGCTAGAATTACCTCAGATCTAGTTTGCCGCGGCAAGAGAGATCTCGGTGATCCAGATAGCTCGGACCAGTTTAGAAACAGAATTAGCAGCAAGTTTTTAAAAAAGTTTCCTTTTTGATATATTTATGTAGTGTGTGTTAGTTCCATTAATTTTAGATAGATTAGACCGTTTAGATAGTTTAAATTGTTTTAAATTAGGGACTTGTTGGCTTTGGGCCTTTAGCCCCATATTTGTATTATATATATATATATATATATATACATATATATATATATATATATATATATATAGTGTGTGTATATATATGATTACTGTTGCAGATAGTGCCCGGGTTGGGCTTAGTTGTTTGTGAATCTATTTACTGTTTTTTCTCAGTATGTCAGAGGATAGGGAGAAATCCCATCCCAAATCGAGTTTTAAAAAATGCCCAGATTGTGGGCAGAAAATGTCCATCACTGATGGACATATTCAGTGTGTCTGCTGCTTGGGGGCCAAGCACCTCCAAGACACCTGTAGCATTTGTCACTCCTCTTCAGGAGTCCTCTTGGAGAGAAGGAGGAAACTTATAGACAGAGGATTGCTACAGCAATCTTTTTCAGAGGTTTTGAATAGCCATGAAGGTGCTAGTACGCCTTCCAAATCTTCAAAATCCAAGTCTTCAGATAAGGTATCCAAAAAGGCTAAAATTTCAGAAGGAGGGTCATCGGTTCCACAGTCATCGGAGCCGAGTGTACCTTTGATTCGGAGCCAGCTCTCAGTGTTGGAGCCGGTCTCCGAAGTTCCTTCTTCACCTCTGCTCCAGTCAGCACCTTCGGTGCATTCAGCTAAGTCTTCAGTCAGCCTTTTGGATTTGGACATGGATCGGCTAGTGCAGAAGCTTTTACAGGCACCAGGACTTGCCAAATTGTTGTCGGCCCCGACGATCTTGTCTGTGCCGAAGACCATGGAACCGAACTTGTCTACTTCTCGTCCGAGCCGTACTGGACTCTTCGAGTCGAGGGAAGTTGAACTGATGATGTTCGGACCCTTGGAGCCGATGTCTGCTCCGGGGTTATCAGCTCCATCTACTCTGATGTCCTCGGCACCGACAGAGGGCTCTAGGAGCCGACGCTTTCCAATCTGGTCCGGGGAGGATAGTTGCACCGACTTGCCGGTGCCGACTCGCCCTCTCGGGGCTTCGGCTCGGATGAGCTCTGCTCCTACCTCAGGCTCAGAGCCCAGGTGTTCGGTGCGGGAGGATCGGACGATACTCTCGGGTCCGTCCACTCCTCCTCCTCGGAGCCATGGTTCCTTCGATGCTATGAGGAGAGTTTTGTCTCCAAAGACAACATCAGCATCGGTTCAGCTTTCCCTCTCCCCTCAAGCTCCTGTGTCTACGACCCCTCTAAGCGTAGAGACCCTGAGCCTCAAGTACCCCCACAATGCTCTTCTGAGACCTCCAGACCCCCCCACTGAGGAGGTGCCCAGAAAGAGACTGTGCAAGAGGAGGCACTTAGCCTCTCCACAGGAGTCTGAGACATCTGACACAGACTTAGATGAGTCGGAAGGGTCCCCTCGGTCCCCCACTGAGGATATCTCTTTTGCAGAGATACTAGAGATCCTTAGTCAGAGGGGCGACTGGCAGTCCAAAACCCCTACTGAGGATGAGTTTGTGCTCTTGAAGGCTTTTGGGTCTCAACCTTCCACTTCTTGGGTGTCTCCGCCTTATGACGAGCTCATGGATCTGATCTCTCGTAAGGCGTGAGAGTCACCGGAGGCCATGGAACCTGTTCCTCGTAGACCCAATAAATTCATATCTGCCCCAGTCGATAAACCTTTTTTGACAAAAGGAGTACCTGTGGATGCCATGGTGGTGGCTGCAGCCACCACAAAGGAAGTATCTGAGACATCCTCCTATCCATCCCCCTAACAGAGATTCTAGGGTTATGGATAGATATGGGAAGTGCATGTTTAGTTCAGCGACTTTTTCTCTGCGATCACTGAACTACTTGACCCATTTTACAAGATTACAGAGAGATCTCCTGAAAGAGCTAGGAGATGCTCTCCAAGGTACAGTAGCGGCAGGAGTGGCCGACAAAGCCGAAGCCCAGCTCGCTACCCTTAACTCAGTAGTGAACTCGTCCATGCGTCTCGTATCCTGTGCAGCTGATGGTTCAAGTAGAGCCGCTAGTTCGGACATTGCTCTTTGCAGACAAGCCTGGATGCGTCTCTGTTCCTTTGCGGAACCCTGCAGGTCTTCTTTTATTAATACCCCATTTGATGGCTCATCACTGTTTGGTCCCAAAGTAAAGGAAACTTTAACCAGGTCTGAACAGGAAGGCAAGACTTTATCTGCCGTTGGGGTCCGCTTTTCCACTCCTACTCAGCCTTACCCCAAGTGCCCTGGGGGGGGGGATGTGGTTCCGAAAAACTCAAGCAGCCTTTCATGACACACGTGGTGAAACCCCCTCTAGAGGCAGAGGAGGGGGTTATAAAGGAAGACGCCACCCCCGTGGCAGAGGGGGTCTACAGCAAAAGGGTGACAGGAGTCAGTTCTCCGGTCAGTCCTACCAGCGCTCCTGAAAGGGGGCCCGACTGTTCGGCTCTGGAGGCAGTCAGGGGTCGCATGTCTTTGTACCCAGAAGCCTGGATAAATATAATATCGGATACTTAGGTACAAAGCATCATTTCCAGAGGATATTTCATACCGTTCTTTACCCCTCCCATTCCTATCAAAAAAATCCCATATGTTCCACCCAATCTCAGGGAACAAGCAATCGTAGAGGTCCACAGATTACTAGAAAAAAAAAAGTCATCCAACCAGTCCCAGCAGACCAAGTCGGATTTGGAACTTACTCAAGATTCTTTTTGGTACCAAAGAAAATAGGGGACTGGAGACCTATCTTGGACCTCAACAGACTCAACAACTTCGTAAAAAATGAGAAGTTCCAAATGGTCAGGCTTCAGTCCATTCTTCCCTTTTTAGGGAAAGGCGATTGGATGTGCTCCGTAGATCTCAAGGACGTGTACTATCACATAAAGATGGACAGATGCTCCAGAGATCATCTGCGCTTCCGGCTGGGAGCCAGTCATTACCAGTTTTGAGCCCTGCCCTTTGGTCTCACTTCAGCCCCCAGAGTGTTCACCAAATGCATGGCAGTGGTCACTGCTCACCTGAGGCGTCTAGGATTCCAGATGTTTCCATACTTAGACGATTGGCTCCTCACCGCTACCACCAGGCATCAATTGACTCGGGCAACACTATACACTCTGACACTCTGCCATCAATTCGGCATCACGATCAACTTCGAAAAGTCTGCCTTATCGCCATCTCAGCGTACCGTTTTTATAGGAGCAGAGTTAGATACCTCAACCACCATTCTACATCTCCCTATCGAAAGAGTCTCTCTTCTTCGCCAAAATGTCAGCTCACTGGTGTCAAAGAACAAAGCTACAGCAGCGGAGGTATTGAAGGTACTAGGTTTGATGGCAGCAGCAATCCTGGCTATACCACTCGCAAGGATGCATATGCGAATCCTTCAATGGCTTCTCTTCACTCAGTGGTCTTACCAGAAACTACCAATGCACCACATGATTCTTATCACGGATTCTTGCAGGAGAGACCTTTGGTGGTGGTTGACGTCTCTTCATGTTACAGTAGGGAGATCCTTTGTTCTTCCCCCTCCCCAGTAGCCACTGTGACCACGGACGCTTCCCTGATAGGGTGGGGAGGGCATTTTCATAGAAAGTCTGCCCAAGGCACATGGACAGATCAAGAATCACATCTGCACATCAATGTTCTAGAGCTGAGAGTGGTACTTCTGTCATTGCAGTACTTTCAGGACTCTCTCCCTCTAGGGACTATTGCAATTCAGACCGACAACATGTCAGTAGTCTGGTACTTGAACAAGCAGGGCGGAACCAAGTCTTACCCCCTTTGTCGAGAAGCCCTCAGGGTTTGGCAATGGGCTGTGTCATCCCAGCGTTTTCTGTTAGCAACGCACATCCCGGGGAAGTCCAACGTCATAGCGGACAAGCTAAGCAGGGCAATATTACTCCCTCATGAGTGGTCTCACAATCAACAGGTTTCGGAGTTGATTTTCTGCAAATGGGGCCAGCCTTGCTACGACCTTTTTTCCAGCCACATCAATTCAAAATGCAAAAGCTACTTTGCCCTGATACCACCTCCCGGTCATCCCCCGAGAGATGCACTTTTACACGATTGGCCCCCGGGTCTCCTTTATGCATTTCCACCCTTCCCATTAATACCCAGATTTCTACAGAAAGCAAAATCGCTGGGAAGGGAGGTTATACTCGTATCCCCCTTCTGGCCTCGACAGATTTGGTTTCCATTTCTCCACCATCAACTGTTGGAGGATCCATGGATCCTGAACCCAGTTCGGGACCTTCTGACGCACCCGTCAGGGGACCTTCATCCTTCTCTACAGTCCCTGAAACTGACTGCTTGGATAATACACTTCCCCTAATTGCCAGGCTTCATTCAATTTCAGAAGATACAAGACAGATTCTCTTGTCCTCTCACAAGCCATCTACCAGGAAATTATATGGCAGCAAATGGAAAAGGTTCTCAATTTGGGCCAACTCGCAGAACATTGACCCTTTTCGAGCTCTGCTATTTTCGATTTTGGAATTTTTGACAAAAATTTTTAAGGAAGGGGCAGCAGCTGCTACAGT
Source organism: Protopterus annectens (assembly GCF_019279795.1). Taxonomy (NCBI): domain Eukaryota; kingdom Metazoa; phylum Chordata; order Ceratodontiformes; family Protopteridae; genus Protopterus; species Protopterus annectens. Next base: position 808,207,043 of record NC_056747.1, on the reverse strand, counting down.
TCGAGTTCAGTTAGCTGCTATCTCAAATTTTCACCTTGGTGTTGATGACTCAAATATTATGAGCCATAAATTATCCAAAACCTTCCTTAAAGGCGTTCTTCATATGAGACCTCCGATCAAAATTCCCTTTTCTCCCTAGAATTTAAACCTTATGCTGTCTCAATTTATTCTTCATCCCTTTGAACCAGCTTTTTCTTGTGCTTTAAAATTCTTATCAGGGAAAACAGTTTTTCTTGTGGCCATTACGTCTGCCCGCAGAGTGTCAGAACTTCAAGCATTATCCATCAGACCACCCTACATGATCTTCCATGCTGATAGAGTATCTCTCAGCACGAACCCCTCATTTTTACCTAAAGTCTGTTCTGAGTCAAATATCAATCAGGTCGTTGAACTACCAGTGTTCTTCCCCAACCACTCTAACAACTTAGAATATATGCTGCACAAACTTGATGTTCACGATCAGCTCAGATTTTATCTTGACAGAACTGAGGATTTTAGGAAATCAGATCAACTTTTTGTATCCTTCTCAGAAGCAAGAAAAGGCAATCCAGTGGCTAAAAGAACCTTATCTAAATGGTTATCCGATTGTATATCCTTTGTTTATGAAAATGTGAACATGCCTTTAATGCACAAACCAAAAGCTCATTCTACCAGAGCTGTCTCTACCTCTTCTGCTTTTCAAGCTAAATTGCCCCTTGATGATATTTGCGCTGCAGCCACTTGGTCTAACCCTCATACCTTTATCTCACATTACAAAGTAGATAAGGCTTCTAGGGACAGGTCTTCCTTTGGTTCTACAGTACTGAAGAACATACTCCCATGAGCCACCCAGGGTTGAGGGTGTTAGGGACGCTACCCATCAGTGAGAATAATTGGCAAGATTAACAACTTCACATATAGAAGTTATGTACTTGCCATAACGTTCCATGTGAGTTGTTTATCTTGCCTTTATTCTCACGTCCCTCCTCCTTTCCCTCTCGTGGCTGACTGTTGACTTAGAGGCTAGTGCCATCCTTGTTATTCAATATTTCTCTTTCCCTTTGGGTACTCTTTTTCATAGATCTATATAAGAGAGTATGTATAGGTTGTATATATGTGTGTATATATATATATATATATATATATATATATATATATATATACTATTATTTACAGCAAACAAGATCTGAGGTAATTCTAGCAGTGCATGGTGGGATAAGGGGCTGGTCTCGAGCTACTGGCAAACCTTGAGCTTGCTATCGGCTCCAACTCATCAGTGAGAATAAAGGCGAGATAACTCACATGGAACATTATGGTAAGTACATAACTTCTATTTCTCCCTTCTCTTTAACCTGCTTCTAATATTTTGGATCAGTTTCCTAATCCACATTTCCTCCCTGAAGTATATCCCATCCCCACCAACATTTACAAATTCTACTCTCATGCTAAATCATAAGCCCACAGAAAACTTTGGTAGCATATCAGCAAGCCTAATTCAGTATCACCCTATACACTTCTCAAAACTCAAAATCCTTTCCAACAACATCACTATTAAACCTAACTTCTACATAATTGTCAGGAAAAGTAAACCTACTCTATACAAACATTCCCTTTCCAAGCAGCACTTCCTATCCCTATGTGGGGACATCCACCCCAACCCAGGGCCCCCAATCATTATTTCCTCTGTTAAAAATATTCTTTTTGCAATCCTAAACACACTTAGTGTCTGCAACAAGATCACAGAATTCCATACCTGTTTATATTAGTATACCCCAGATATTCTGTTTCTCACAGAAACCTGGGCAAAACCCCATATTCATGAATACTGAATTAACACCCCCTGGCTATAATATACTTAGAAAAGACAGAACCAATAGAAATGGTGGAGGAGTAGCCTTTCTCTATCCTAACACCATGACAGTCTCACCTTTCCCCAAAGAAACACCAACCTTCAACATTGCCAAAATTCTAATAAAAAGCCTTCAAATTAACACAACAAAACAAATATGCATTAATGGACTATATATACCTCCTGGCAAAACATCCAAACTATGGAAGATATCCTTTCCTGGATATCAGAAGACATCAGTAATGAAACTATAATTATGGGATATGTCAACATTAACTGGCACAACTAGACAATTGACTCCCCTACTAACAGCATAAACATCTATGGTTATACCCAACTTGTTTCCAGTGCCATTGCCACCCATATGTATCATAATATCCTAGGTGCAATTCTTGATTGGAATACTAGTTTCTTCTCCTGACAAATACTGTACCCAGTACACGCTACTAATACTGTTAGTGACCACCTACCCATATTCAGATCTAGAACAACACTACAAACTGCAAGAACCCATACATACAAAACCGCCAGAAATCTCAGAACCTTTGATGAACAAAGGTTTAACAAAATCCTAAAATACTCTAACTGGACTCCACTTAAAGAACTATCACTAGACGAGGCCCTTGCATACTTCAAAAATGTATTTCTAAATATTAGCCCCTCTATTTACCAAAAGAATAAAATCTAAATATGCTCCCTGGCTAACAAAGAATACCAAACAGCATTTGTAAGGTAGAGATAAAGACTGAAAGGAGTGGCACAAAACAGATCTGACGCTAACCTAATTAAATATAAACAGTTACAAAACAGAGCAAAAAAGCTAGTTAACTTAGATAAAAAAAACAATACTTTTCCAGCCAGCTGACATACCACAAAACAACCCAAAACAATTTTGGAAATGCATCTCAAACCTCCTAACCCCAGACACTAAACAAACTCCAAAGCCATACCCCAACAAACCTTCCTCAAAGATCGCTAACCTGTTCTCATTTTATAGATAGCATTATCAAACTGTTATCTCTTGACTACTGCACAAATAACACCCCTCTCCTCCTCAACTAACTAGTGCTACATCTTCTATCCCCTTTTCTCTTAAACCTGTCCCTACCTCTCTCATGCAAAAATTATTGGAAAAGCTAAAACCATGCTCCTCCTCCTCTGACAACCTCCCTCCTGAATATGTAAAACTTGCTGCAGAATCCATTGCATATCCTGCCAACATCCTTATAAATCATTCCATAGCACCATGCAAAGTCCCTAACTTCTGGAAAAAAATCTGTCATCACCCTTTTGCATAAAGGGGGCAACTTCAATGGACTATCCATTTATTGAACAATCTCCATCCTCTCTCCAGACTCCTGGAGAAATGCATATATCAGCAATTGCTTCATCATCTAACCCATAGCAAACTAATTACCCTTACTTAGCATGGCTGTCGCCCATCACACAGCAGCACCACTGCCCTAATTTCCTTCAAAGACACTGTCCAAATCCATTGACTCTGGTAGGATCACCTCTATATTACTGTTAGACTTATAAAAGGCATTTGACACAGTGTCCCACAACAAGCTCCTTCATCAGCTATCCATTGTTGGCCACACCACATCATCCCCCTAATGGTTTGCAAGCTACCTATCCAACCACCAACAGTGCGTTAAATGGCAAAACAAACTGTCTCAATATTGGACCAACACAACTGGTGTACCACAAGGGTGCATCCTTGGAGCCTTACTTTTCAGTGTCCTTGCTAACAATCTCCACACCTCATCACCCCTTAGCTCCATTATCCAATATGCAGATGACACTACCATAATTTCCTCTTCTAATAACATACATCTTCAGCAAATCTCCCTAACCTCCTTCACCTCTATAGAGAGATATGGTTGAGTGAAGCTCAGCCTCTTTAAATCCAAAAAAAAAAACTCTTGCTATTCTCATCAAAACCAATCTCATATGATTTCGTAATCTACGCACTGGATAACACAGTTCCCACAGCCAAACTACTAGGTGTTACCATCGATAGTAAACTAACGTTTGAGCATCACATCTGCAATAGCATTAAAACAACTCACATGAAACTAGGAGCTCTCTATAGACAAAAAACCTTCCTGGATAACTCTACCAGAAAACCCTTGCCAACACCTTTTTGTTTCCCTCTCTCTTGTATGCTGCCCCCTTATACACCAATTTACAATCATCTCTTAAAACAAGTTCCAATCCTGCTACCATAAAGCTGCCAAGTCACATGCTACTCCTACCGTTCACGTAACTGCCTAGCTTTGAAAGAACTAAAGTGGCTTGAACTTGCACACTGCCTAAACCTAATTCAGCTGTCTTCTGCAGATATAATATAGTCTTCTGATAGTTGTCCTGCACTCAAATTTGTCCTAAAACCCTACATTCCTTCTAGAACCCTCCGATCTGAAAGCAAACAACTTCTAACTGTCTACATTCCAACTAAAAGAGCTGGACAGTGCCTATACTGTCTATTGCTAAGCTCTGGAACTCTTTGCCAGCAGAGATTACAACCATTGACAGTTTTCACAACTTCAAACACCCCCCCAAAAAAATACTTTTTCTACTCAGAACTGCCCCTGCTCTTTCCCTAAAAGGGGAACTCTACTCATCTTCTAGGGCCTTTCCTTTCTGCACCTTTGATTCCTTGAAATTGAATCTCTTCCACTATCCATTACCAAATCAAACTTAAAAACTTTTTTATATCCTATTCTGTATTTCTCCTAAATATATTCTTCCTTCTGTTTTCTATCCTTCTGTCTAATCCTCTTTTTACAGCTCAGTCCTTCCTGTTGAGTATAAAAAAGGTGTAACCTGCAAACATCACTTTTATTTAATATCAGTTATCTAGTACATGTTCTATTACTGTATCTACCTATTTGTATTTATGTATTATTACTTATTTTGGGTGTGCTTTAATACTTGCTACTGACTTGTTTATGTGCTATGTTTTAACTGTATGTATTCATTTGGAGCTTTTCTCCCCAGGCCTCTGCTGAAAATGGGTCCTTGACCCAGTTGGACTTCCAGGTAAACACATGTTAAGTAAATCAGTCAGTCAATAAATATGGTTGAGCCTCATCTACCACTTACCTTGGAGTATTTAATTATTCAGTAAACCTTTCCATTTGTACCTTTTCTTCATCATATTTCTGTAGACTTTCATAAAATTTTCAAAATATTTCTAGTACCTCTGCAGGATCTCTTATCTTTCTTTGTCATAGGCTTCCTAAGCTTTGTGTCAACCCCTTCTATTTTCTGTTGCCTGAATCATTGCCCTAAAAGTTTTTGTGCTCTGGCATTATAAAAGAAAAAAAAAAACAGTTTCTTAACAGCGATCTTTCTAAACTCATGCATATTATCGAAGTAATCCTTTATTTTCTGCTTAGCGTTCTGCAATTGCTGCTGCTCTTGTTCTGTGAGATTTCCTCCTGTTTTGCAATACTTTAATTAAATCTTGTTAATTCTTAACCATCTGTCTCTCTCTTTTATTTCCACTCCGGGTTCAGATCCAAACCTCAGATCTGACTTGGCCCTTTTTTATAGCTTAGCATCCGACTCTCAAGCTCCTCCCTTACCCGTGATGCTTCTGTCCTCCAAATTACCTCTGGTCTCATTTGCCGCACTTCTGACAAGCTTGGATTTTTTCTCTTGTAGCTCCTTGTGGGTCGTGAGTGATTTAAAACTAATTTTAATACCATTTTCTGTCACCCTTACTTGTCCTTCTACAATATTTATTATTATTTTTGGGTTCCTCCATTTAGGTAGTTAGCTCCTATTTATACCTTTGGGTATATCTCTCCCTACCATTGCTGATAGTTTTTCTTCCTTCTTTCCTGTATTCCTGTTCTACTAAATAATAATAAAAAACAAGACTCTCTCTGTCCTTGAAAATTGTTTTTGTTGTTAGAGCCTGATTATGGCTGATAAACCAAACGAGCTTGTTGGGTTCTAAAAATGTACTTACTGTGGGCACAAGATTCCTCAGTCTGATGCCCAGAAGGAGTGCATTTACTACCTAGGGCCAAGTCATTTGGATATGACGTGCAATATTTGGGCAAATTTCATTGCCTGTGCTCTTGTGAAATGCAACATGTTAATTCTAAAGGGTCTTCTTCCTCAGCCTGCTTTCTAATTTTAAGCCTTTCGATCTGACACAGACATTATTACCATTTCCTTGGTAATGAACTCCTAATCCCTGCTTGGAGGTTGTATCTCCTGCCATGAGGTCTCCCTTTCTTCAAGGGACTCTGAAGAATTCTTCCAGACCTCCTTCCTTCTCAGCTTCTCTCAGATCTTCCCGGATTCTTTCTGAAGCGGAGGTGGACAGGATGATGAGATTCCTGAAGATGCAGATACAAATGGGGGGTTTGCCTGCTTCGTCCCCCCCACCAGATCAATGAGCCACCATCCTACCTTTGTGCCATTGATTCCTCCTCCTTAGATCCAACCTTCTGTTTCGGAGCCCTCAGTTCTGGAGGTAACCAGAGTCCATAAGTTGGACGGACCCAATGGCCCTTCCTTCCTCAGCTTTGACTGTGTTGGAGCACGATGGATCTCTGAGCCAAAGCATTAACGTTGGATCTGAGGGAATGCCCTTGGCTCTGAAGTGTTCTGAGCTGTCGCTTTCCCTCAGAACCTTGGTGCTTGACACCTCAGCTCCAACTCCTCCTTTCAGAGCAGGGGATCCATGACAGCTAGGAGTTGTCGGCTCCTAGAGCCACTGTTTGGGAGAGATTGCTTTTGGCCTGTCCAGGTTCTTCTGCATTCGAAGCGGTGGATAGGAGTTTCTCAGCTGAGAATTACTTCTCTACCTCCTTCAGATCCTACTTCTGTTATGACTTCTGCACCTCAGCCTGCTCCTCCTCCACCTCAGAGACAGCCAAAACTGTAAGAGCTTCCGAGCAACTTCCTTTGTGGAGCTCCCCATCTCTTAACGACGCCTCCCCGCACAATCCCACCAAGGAGTTCCCTCAAAAGAGACTGTGCAAGATGAGGCACTTGGATCCCCCTCAGGAAGCACTGACAGAAGACATGGACTTGGTCCCCAAGATCTCCACTGGATGGTGTGTCCTTTGGAGACATCTTGATATCTTTCGTCAAAGAGGTGGATGGTATACCCAAAGCCCTTCCTCAGAAGTGAATGTGGTTTTGGAGGTCATCAACATCTTGGGTGCCCCCCTGCAGATTTACCTTATTGACCTTCTCTCCCCCAGGGCATGGAAGGAGCCAGACAATGTGGAGCCTGTTCCAAAGAGAGCTGACAAGATTCTTAGTGTCCCATTAGATAAGCAGCACTGGACACAAGATTCCCTGGTAGATGCAGTAGTCAGCCACTAAAAAGGAGCTAGCCGAACATAGCTCCTCTGTTCATCCCCCTAACAGGGAGTCTAGAGTGTTGGACAGATTTGGAAATGGGAGTATGCATCAGCATCTTTCGCATTGCTTTCACTGAATTACCTGACACACTTCACCAGACTATAGAGAGATTTAATTAAGGAACCCCCTAGCTCTGCCCCATGGTCCATATCTGTAGAGAAACAGAGAAACTTTTCCTTCAGATTAGACACCCTGCAGTCTCTCTAACACATCAAGGATCACAAGATTCCTTCTCAGATAGGTCTTTTCAGCACTCCTGAGAGTTTGCCCGACTGTCCCTCTCTGGAGGCAGTCAGGGGGCACTTATCCTTGCACCCAGACACATCGTTAGGCACCACAAATGATTGTTGGGTGCAAAGGATCATATTCAGAGGATATTCCATTCCATTTTTCCAAAGACGAAAATCAAGGAAAAAATCTCCCCAATGTTCCACCCAGTTGGAAGCAGCATTGCAAATTACAAGTCTGCTAGAAAAGTCAACCAGGAGGTCCCATCAGACCAAGTCAACTCTGGAATTCACTCATGGTTCTTTGTAGTGCTGAAGAAGAAAGGGGGACCCAAAGCCAATCTTGGACCTAACTTTACTAAACAAATCAGTAGACAATGTGAAGATCTTCATCGTGTTTCACTGTTGCAGTCATTACTCTTGGGTTATCCTGCTGGCAGGCTACCCGCAGTCGGCCTGAATTCCAAAGTCTTGGTCCGGTGTCGGTTGCTGTCGCCTCTTCCCTGACGTCAGAGTGACAAGGGTATAAAAGATGCAGCCGACGCCATTTTCTTCAGTCTTTCTTGCCGCGCGGTGCCCAAAGCAAAAGCAGTTCACAAGTGTGCCAGTCGGCCAACTCCTGAGATTTTCAAAATCGAATTTCAGATCCGAAGTCTTCATTAAAGCTAAGTACCCCGTTGGGAAACTTTTTTTCTTGCTCCAGACAGATGTCAGAAAAAGTTAACAATTGTATTTCTTGTGGGAAGCAAATACCTCATAAGGATTTTCATTCTTACTGTATTCCTTGCCTAGGCCCTGATCACGACGTTGCTAGCTGTTGGTTTTGTGCTAAATTTAACCAAGGCACTGTTAAGCGTCGGTACGATTTTGCTTTTCATTACTTTGGCCGAAGGTTTAATTATATAATGCCGTCGGAACAGCCGACGACCGGAGTTTATAAAAAGCGCAAGGAAAAGGAAAAGTACAGGCATCCGAGGTCCAAAACTGACGTCGAGGCCCCCGCTAGGCCAGTCGCCAGTTCTCAGTGAGGCACTTTTGCAGCCTCTGACGCCTTCTACCTCAGAGCTACAGGCCACTTCCGACTCCCACGTGGAGCCGACTAGGCCTCTGGATACTCAAGGTATTAGACTCTTGGAAATTATTCCCTCAGATGGGTCCAGAGCCGCTGAGCAGGCATCGGCTTCTGAGGGCGTTTTCAGACCTACACAATTATATGTCAAGCCAACCTCAGCTTCAAAGATTAAAACAGCTCTAAAGACAAAGAAACAAGTACAGCATTCTTCTGGACAGACTTCCATGCCTAAGAAACAGATGCTTAAAATGGCCGAAGACCTAATTACTTTCATCAGGGGTTCCCATCCCCTTCCTGATAAGAGGCCTAGGCAAGAGACGGAATATGACTCTTCTGATCAGGTTTCAATTTCCTCTGATTCCTCTTCTGAACAGGGATACTCTTTTCCTCCCTATGAGGATTCTGATGCTGAATAATTTATTCCTTCAGCCTCTCTTCCTTAGGATTATTCCTTTGGGGAAACCCTGCATACCATGAGGGAGCATTTTCACTGGGAGAGCCAAGATTACTCAGAATCTAAGAAAAGGCTCAGAGACTTTCTTTTACTACCTCAGCACAGACCTCTTGCTATTCCACCTGGTCTAGACATTGTAGATGATGTATTTTCAGAGTCCGGCCTGTCTCCTGACTCTTTACCCCCTGCCACTGCTAAGCCAGACAGATACTACAGGGTTCCAGACTCTCATAAATTTCTATATAAAAACCCTGCTGCTGACCCAGAAACTATATCTCAGGGTCCCAAAGGGGTCAAGGCTTCCACTGCAAAAAACCTTGTCCCCTCTGATAGGGATTCTAGGACACTGGACAGATGGGGGAAAAAGTTTACACTGCTACCTTGGCTGTAAGGGCTTTAAATTGTCAGTTTCATATGCTTAAATATCAGCAATACTTAATGTGACTGCTTAAACAGAAAATGTTAACAAATTCTGAATGTTCTGATAACAAGAAAATGCAGGATTTATTGCATGCAGCTGAACAAGTGGGAAAGCATACGTTGCAATGTGGTTTTGATTCACTGGAGGCCTCTTGCAGGGCCGCTGCTACGGGTTCTGTCATTAGAAGGCATGCTTGGTTAAAGGAACAGAATCTGCCTGATCATGTTAAAGCAAGATTATTGGATGCTCCATTACAGCATGATACTTTGGTGTTAAGGCAGAAGAGGTGTTGAAGAAAATGGAGGATAAAGCGAAATCCATGCAGACAGTTAAGGATTTCCTACAGGTACAGCCACCCAGATTTAGCAGGAATTGGCCTACAAAGAATTGGTCCTTTCCAGTGTCAGACAGGCCACAAAGAGGCAGATACAGATGCCCCAGAGGCAGATCTCAGCCCCAAGGCTCATACAGGCCTAAACAATGGGGTGCTTCTACCTCCAAAAGCGGAGAAGACCAATCACAACCATACAGGAAACAGTCCCAGTGACTTTCCTCTGCCAGAACCAAGCACTTATCTTTTGGCAGCCCCATTAGGGGGAAAACTAGAACTTTTTTCACCAAATTGGCACATGATTACCCAGGACAAATGGGTCTTGAACATAGTGTCTCAGGGCTACAGGTTCCACTTTCACACCCTGCCAAGGGCAAAAGGTATGTCAGACCTGCCGCACAGTCAATGGGCAGAGGCACAAAAGAAAGTTTCATCCCTCATGGACATGAGGGCCATTCAACAAGTACCACAACAAGAGCAGGGACAAGGATTTTATTTGAGACTTTTCTTGGTGCTCAGAAAGGACAAAGCCTGGAGACCAATACTGGACCTGTCTATACTAGACACATTTCTGGACGTTCCAAAATTCAAAATGTTGACTCTGCAGCAGCTATTGCCCATGCTGGGCAAGAAGGCTTGGCTCGTAACTTTGGACCTAAAAGAGGCATTCCTGCATGTCCCAATCAGACAATCTTGCAGAAGATACCTCAGATTCATAGCTGGCTCAATGCACCACCAATTCTCTGCACTGCCCTTTGGCTTATCTACTGTGCCCAGTGTCTTCACAAAATGCCTGGCACCAGTGATTGCATTTTGCAGACAGAGGAATTCAGATATATCTTTACTTGGATGACTGTCTTATTCAAGCAGAGAACAAAGACATTGTACTACAGCATCTGGCGTTTATAAAAAGATTACTAATTTGCCTATGGTACACAGTAAATGCTAGAAATCAAAACTAGTACCCTCTCGAGAGATAATACTCCTGGGTGCAAGCTTAAATACAACTGCCCAGATGGCTTATCTCATGCCAGACAAAGGCAACTGACTTCTTACTTCAAAATGTTGGCAACAAAGACCCAGTTATCTGCAAGGAAAATTCTGCAGGCTTTGGGCTTCATGGCATCCTGCATTCTGCTAATTCCATATGCCAGACTGCATATGAGGAAACTACAGTGGTATCTAAAAAGTGTTTGGACTCAACATTGCCACAGCCTGGAAACATTAAATGTTAAGTTGTCTATCTCACCTTCATTCTTGCTGGATGGGTTCGGAGCCGAACCTCGGCTCCGACTCGGCCACTCTAAAAGCTCGAGAGCTAGTTCCACCGGCTCGAGGCTCCCCTATATCCCACAATGCTAGGCGGTAACTCCTCAGATCTCGTTTGCCGCTATAGCTGACGAGGTGCTCTTCCAACCGGCTTGCAGGTTAGTGAGTTTAAATAGACTTTTAGTCAACTTAGACCCCTTTAATTTTAATTTTCTAGTATCCCTTGATTAGATTTTTCGTAGTTGGACCCTTTTTCCTCGAATCTTCCCCTTTGTCCAAAAATTTTTTCTCAGAGTTCCCTTTAGGCCTTAGGCCCCTTTCCCACCCCTCCTAGATTTGGAGTGTGTGTGTTTGTGTAGAAACTTTCTTTGGGTTTTTTTCTTAATTTAACGGTGTGTTTGTGTAACTGTCTGTTACCTTTAGAACTATGTCTAAAGAATCAAAGGTCTCAGGCTTTAAGAAGTGTGACTCGTGCTGTCAGAAGATGTCTCTGACAGACGGTCACACTTCTTGCGTATACTGCCTGGGACCTTTGCACCTGCGGGACTCATGTGCTGTTTGCCATGGTTTCAGCCCTAGAGTCCTGCAGGAGCGAAAAAATAAACTCATTTTAAGGGGCTTATTGAAGCCTGAGGGTCCCCCGACTCAATCTTCGGGGAAACCCTCCAAGCCTACCAGACCGTCGTCTTCGGGGGCTTCGAAGCCTGTTCGAACATCGGCTCCGGCTGGAGCCGATGATTCTCGAACACATGTTCCCACTGTTCCCTCGGCTCCGGCCGGAGCCGAGGTAGACACTGCTGAGTCGACTCCGATAAGGTTATCGGAACCGACTTCCAGAAAGAGGTCCAGGTCACCATCTATCGGCTCCGTTCATTCGGCTCCAGCATCTCCATTGTTGTCTGAACGGAGCCATAGATCTCACTCCTCTAGGTCGTCGAGACTGTCAGATCATGACCTTCAGAGGGTAGTGAGTCGACTTCTTAAGTCCGAGGCACTGGCCCAAATGCTTCAGAGCCCGACTCAACAGTCGATGGCTAATCCCGTCACTCAGAATGTTCCTCCTCTGACTCTCTTGAGTTCGGAGCCGGGGCAGCTCGGACCCGAGACTGTGGGTGCGTCGGAACCGATACCTTTGTCTTCGGTACCGTCGTCTGCTCCGATGTCTTCTTTGGAGGAATCTCGGCGCCGGACTTCCCTCGTCGGCTCCGAGTGGCATCGGACCCTTGTCCGACCCCGCTCTCCCTCTCGGTGCTTTGGCGCTGGTGAGTTCGGCTCCGACATCGACCTCAGAGACATCACTGTCGGTGCCGGGGGAGGTTTTCAGCTTTTCGGAGCGGAGACCTCTGGCTCTGCCTGACAGGGGCGCCTTCGAGGTCATGAGGAGCGTGTTAGAACCTGTTTTTTCTACTCCTTCTAGGCCTTACCCCAAAGGCCAGAAGGGGGGAAAGATGTTTGCCTGACGCACAGAGTCGGTTCCCCCCTAGAGGCAGAGGGGGGAACAATAATAATAGATGCCGTCCTAGATGCAGAGGGGGCCCGCAGAATCAGGGCAGTCGAGAACCCTTCTCTGACAAGCCCTTTCAGCATCCCTGAGGTTGCCCGACTGTCCACCTTCGGAGGCAGTCGGGGGAAGATTATCTCTGTACCCAGAAGCCTGGCTTTCCCTTACTCAAGACAAATGGGTACAGTCTATCATTTCCGAAGGCTACAGAATCCCTTTCTTTCGCATTCCAAAGCAGTCCGGAAAATCCCTTCCAGACGTTCCACCCAGTCAAAGGGAGCAAGCAGCATTAGAAATTTCAAAGCTGCTAGCAAAAAGAGCTATTCAACCAGTTACAGCAGACCAACAAGGATCCGGAATCTACTCCAAATTCTTTTTGGTTCCAAAGAAAACAGGGGACTGGAGACCTATTTTGGATCTCAGCAACTTGAACAAGTTTGTCAAGAAAACAAAATTTCGGATGGTCACGCTGCAGTCCATCCTGCCCCTTTTGGGATGGGACAACTGGATGTGCTCTATAGATCTCCAAGATGCGTACTATCACATCAGAATGAACCGACGCTCCAGGAGATTTCTCCGCTTCAGGCTGGGAACCAGTCATTTTCAGTTCAGGGCCCTGCCCTTTGGTCTCACTACAGCCCCCCGAGTGTTTACCAAATGCATGGCAGTGGTCGCCTCTCAGCTGAGACAAGGATTCCAGGTGTTTCCATATTTAGACTGGCTCCTAACAGCCCCCACCAAGCATCTTCTCCTTCTTGCCAGAGACTACACCTTACACACATGTCAAACACTAGGCATTTCAATAAATTACGAAAAGTCTGTCTTGTCGCCTTGTCGTGTTATTACCTTCATAGGCGCAAATCTAGACACAGTCAACATGTCAGCCAGACTCACAGAGCAGAGAATAGCAGACATACACAGACAAGTCTCTCTTGTCTTGCAGAGCAACACAGTCAAAGCCAGACTGATCCTGAAGGTCTTGGGGATAATGGCGGCGGCCATCCCTCTCCTACTATTAGCTCGCTTCCACATGAGAATCTTACAATGGATGCTCTTCACACAATGGTCTTTCCAACGACTTCCAATGTCCCATTCTATTCAGATAACACAATCGTGCAAGAATCATCTCTCTTGGTGGATCACATCTCCCCAGCTCTTCCTAGGGAGACCTTTTGTTCCTCCCCCTCCGGTTGCTACATTGACAACGGACACCTCCCTGATCGGGTGTGTGGGGGGGGGGGCATTACCAGGGCAGGACAGTGCAAGGCATGTGGCAACCTTTCGAGTGCCACTTGCACATAAATGTCCTAGAGATGAGAGCAGTGCTTCTAGCGTTGCAAGCCTTACAAGACTCTCTTCCCAAGGGAACTGTAGCAATTCAGACAGACAATATGTCTGTAGTGTGGTACATCAACAAACAAGGCGGAACCAGATCTTACCCCCTATGTCGAGAGGCACTCAGACTGTGGCAATGGGCGATTTCTTCTCAGCGGTTTCTGTTAGCAACGCACATTCCCGGGAAGTCCAATGTGATTGCGGACAAATTGAGCAGAGCTATTCTCATGCCTCACGAGTGGTCTCTGAAAAATTCAGTGTTGGAGAAAGTTTTTCAAAAGTGGGGCCGGCCTTGCTGCGACCTTTTTGCTACTCCCCAAAACAGCAAGTGCGACGATTTCTTCACCCTCTTTCCCCAACCAGGCCACCCCAGCAGAGACGCTCTAGTCCACGATTGGCCCCGGGGACTTCTGTATGCCTTTCCACCCTTCCCACTGATATCTCAACTAATTCAGAAAGCCATCGCTCAGAAAGCTTCCATGATCCTCATTGCCCCTTACTGGCCTCGACAGGTTTGGTTCCCATTTCTTCACCGTCATCTGTTGGAGCAACCCTGGCATCTGGACCCAGTTCCAGACCTCCTGACCCATCAGTCGGGTCAGTTGCACCACTCCCTCCCTTCTCTGAACCTCACAGCGTGGTTTCTCCATTTCCAACCTTAGCCAGGCTTCCTCTAATATCTCACTCAGTTCGCGATATTTTGATAGCCTCTCATAAATCCTCCACTCGGAAGATTTATAATAGTAAGTGGAAACATTTTTCCTGTTGGGCACAGTCAAAGGATATAGATCCTTTCACTGCTTCTATTCAGTCTGTTTTGGACTTTCTAGCCGAACTTTTCCACTCAGGTTCGTCTCCGTCTACCATCAAAGTTCAATTGGCAGCTATATCTAACTTTCATGTCGGTGTCTCAGAATCTTCCATTATGTCTCACAAGCTCTGCAAAGCTTTTCTAAAGGGAGTTTTTCCTCCTCAAACCACCTATCAGGGATCTTCCTCCTCAATGGGATCTCAACTTGGTTCTGGCATCCTTAATTCTTTCCCCCTTTGAACCCGTGGCTTCATGCTCAATGAAGTTACTATCTTGGAAAACACTCTTTCTGGTAGCTGTCACTTCAGCTCGAAGAGTCTCTGAACTCCATGCTCTGTGTAGTCGACCCCCTTATCTATTGTTTCATAAGGATAGGGTATCCTTACGTACTAACCCATCCTTTTTGCCTAAGGTAGCTTCACCAGCAAATTTGAATCAAACCATTGATCTTCCAGTTTTCTTCCCTAACTATTCGAACAGATCAGAACAGAGATTACACTGCTTGGACGTTCATCGCCAACTTAGGTACTATTTAGACAGGACCAAACAATTCAGGAAGTCCGATCAACTGTTTGTGTCCTATGCAGAAGGTAGAATGGGCCTTCCAGTTTCTAAGGTGTCTCTCTCTAGATGGCTTACTTTGTTGATTACCCTTGTTTATGAGATCAGACATCAACAGCTGTCATCCAAACCCAGGGCTCATTCAACTAGAGCTTTAGCCACATGTATAGCTTTTCAAGACAGACTGCCTATTGATTCGATTTGTTCTGCAGCTACTTGGGCTTCTCCCCATACCTTCATGTCTCATTATAAGTTGGACTTAGCCTCTAGAAGCCGAGCCAACTTTGGTTCCACTGTACTCAAGAGTCTGTTCCGATAGGCAACCCGGGACAAGGTGCTAGGGACGCGGTCCCATCCAGCAAGAATGAAGGCAAGATAGACAACTTAACATTTAGAAGTTATGTACCTACCATAACGTTCCATGTTAGTTGTCTTCTTCTCGCCTTCTTTCTTGCGTTCCACCCTCCTTCCCCCTAGCCTGAACAGACCTAGAGGAGATTGTCTTGTGACCTTTTTATCTTTCTCCCATGCTCTACCACCTCTATATTTTCCTCTGTTAGGTTTAGGACACCTCACACTCAGCCTTATAGAGGTGGGTTACCTTTCTCCATGTTACGGAGTTTTTTCTTGCTTGGCCTAGCTTTCAAACGAGATCTGAGGAGTTACCGCCTAGCATTGTGGGATATAGGGGAGCCTCGAGCCGGTGGAACTAGCTCTCGAGCTTTTAGAGTGGCTGAGTCGGAGCCGAGGTTCGGCTCCGAACCCATCCAGCAAGAAAGAAGGCGAGAAGAAGACAACTAACATGGAACATTATGGTAGGTACATAACTTCTAATTATCCTCATTCCCTGCCTGCAACAGGAGTTTCGATGGTGGGCACAGGCCTGTCACCACAACAAGGGACAGCCATTCACTTTACCCACAGCCAGGCAGACACTAACAACGGATGCGTCAGATTATGCCTGGGGGGCCCACATGGCAGGAAAATGTATTCAGGGTACATGGCCCGCAAGCTAGATGCATCTTCATATCAATCAAAAAGAGATGCTAGCTGTTCAGAATGCCCTGACGGCCTTTAAGGATCTACTTCATCCGGGACAACTACTGATGAAGACGGACAATACTACAGTCATGTGGTACATAAACAAACAGGGAGGCACACATTCCTACCCCCTCTACAGACAAGCCATGACTTTGTGTCACACAGCATTGACTTATCAAATTCACCTGCAAGCACAATTCCTGCCAGGAAAAATAAATACTCTGGCAGACGAACTGAGCAGAAACCTCATGGATCCCCATGAGTGGAAACTGGATCCACAAGTCTTCAGCATGATAACAAGGAAATGGGGATGCCCAAACATAGATCTATTTGCCTCCCCTCACAACTGCCAACTACAGAGATTCTGCACAAGGATTTATCACAAGCAAGCATGGAAAGTGGATGCCCTATCCTTCAGCTGGAAAAACCTAACAGTATATGTCTCTCCTCCCCAAGGTACTCCTAAAGGTCAGACAAGATACTGATTGCCCCAGACTGGCCACACCAGCACTGGTACCCAATCCTAAAGAACTTGTCTCTAGATCCAGCCTGGACATTGCCTCAAACTTCTCACTTACTGACCCAACAAAACAATCAGATCCTGCACAGCCAACTCAGGACCTTAAATCTGGCAGCATGGCGGATAATGTAGGCATTCAGAACACTCCTCTTTCAAAAGCTGTAATGGATGTTATCTTGGAGGCCCAGTACCAGAAAATCTTATGCAGAAAAATGGAAGAGATTCTGTGCTTGAAACCAGGAACAAGGAATTGACACGTTTGTACCAAATATTCCTCAGATTTTGCAATACTTAACTGAGATGCTGGACAAAGGCCTATCCTTTTCATCAATTAAGATTCATGCCTCTGCCATTTCAGCCCATTACAATATGGAACCACCTATCTTTTCTCATCCTTTAACAAGGCAGTACCTCGGAGGGGCCAAAAACATAAGACCTCCAAGGAGAGCACCAGTACCTGCATGGGACCTCAATTGTATTTGAAAAACTCACACTGCCTCCTTTTGAGCCAGCCTCAACAGCTGATATAAAATTATTATCCTGGAAAACAGCTCTGCTCCTAGCAATAACCTCTGCAAGACGAGTCTCGGAGTTACAGGCACTCATGGCTGTGGAACCTGTTATCATTTTCCATCCAGACAGGGTTCCTCTGAGGACGAACCCTACATTTATGCCTAAGGTGGTGTCCAGTGTGGCCCTTAACCAAACCATTCACTTGCCTACCTTTTATCCAAACCCACAGAACAAGGGTGAGAGACTTCTGCATTCTTTGGACATGCACAGACAGCTACACTTCTACTTGGACAGAACTAAAGCTTTCAGAAAGACTGAGCAACTTTGTGGCATATGCTGCAGGATCACAAGGAAGGGCTATCTCAAAACAGACTATTTCAAAATGGATAGGCCATTGCATTCATCTTTGCTACTCACATCATGGCAAATCAGTGCCTAAGGGCATTAGGCCACATTCTACCAGAGCAGCAGCCTTCCTCAGAGGAGTACCAACCAAAGACATCTTAGAGGCTGCAACTTTAGTGCACACTTTTACAAAGCACTACCACTTACCTCTCTACTCTAAATCCAGAGCAGGCTTTGCCACTGCAGTTCTGCAGGGCCTCATAGCCTCTCCTAATCCTATTTATCCCAGCCACCCATCCTCAGCTTTGGAATTCAGCCCAAGGGTAATGACTGCAGCAGTGAAACATGATAAACATAGTACAGTTGTGTACCTACCATAAATGTAGATGTTAGAGTGTATTCACTGTTGCAGTCCAGGTTACCCTCCCACCACCCCCCTTTCATTTGCTGGGTCATATCTGTACTTCTCTATTTTATACAACCTATGTGGTGTATTTGCTTGTAGATGAAAGAAATGTTTACTTTAGTGCATGCTTGTTTATTGGCATAATCTATTTAGCCTACCCTTTTGGGGGCAGCTGACATCTGGGGCAAGAAAAACTGAAGAAAATGGCATCGGCTGCATCTTTTATACCCCTGGCGCACTGACGTCAGGGAAGAGGTGACAGCAACCGAAGCCGGACCAAGACTTTGGAATTCAGGCCGACTGCGGGTAGCCTGCCAGCAGGATAACCCAAGAGTAATGACTGCAACAGTAAATACACTCGAACATCTACATTTATGGTAGGTACACAACTGTAATTTCCAGATGGTCGTGCTTCAGTCCATTGTACCACTGTTACAAAAGGACGACTGGATGTGCTAGATTGACCTTCAGGACGCGTGCTGTCACATCAGAATGAACAGGCACTCCAGACACTTTCTCTGCTTCCAGCTGGGAGCCCGTTATTAGTTCAGAGTACTTCCTTTGGTCTCACCACAGCCCCCAGGGTGTTCACCAAATGCATGGTGGTAATAGCAGCTCACGTGAGACTACATGGATTCAACTTGTTTCCTTGTCTAGATGACTGGCTTCTGACCACATCAACCAAGCATCTACTACTACAAGCCAGGGACTATTAACCCCTACCATAGGCATCATGAGCAACATGCAGAAATCACAGCTGCTTCCAGCACAGCTAATAGACTTTATAGGAGCATGTCTAGACATAGTTAGTTGCCTAGCCTACCTGCCCCCAGACAAGGATATACACCTTAAAATCATATATCAAACAAAATTCTGGCCATTCCCAAACCACCTGCAGGTCTAATCCTCAGAGCATTAAGTTCTCTGGTTGCTACGATGACCTTGATTCCAACAGCATGCTTACTTCTGAGAATCCTTCAGTGGACACAGGCGATTCAGTGGTTGTTAAATTTATATCGGCTAAGTCATCCAATCAAATTGTTCAGAGTGTGCAAGGACTCAAGTCTGTGGTGGCTCCACTTGGAAGAAAGTCAAGCAGGGATGTCCTTTTGGTATTCCTTCCCCCAATGCCATGTTGAACACTGATGCTTCCCAGCTGGGGGTGGCATTACCTGGGTCAGAAGGTCCAATGTGTATGGTCGACACAGGAGACCAATTTGCATATCAGTGTATTAGAGATGAGTGGTGTTTCTAGTATTGCAAACATTACAGAGCTTTCTTCCTCTAGGAACTATTCCGATACAAACAGACAATATGTCTGTGGTATGGTAGATCAACAAGTAGGGAGGAGCAAGATCTTAACCCATGTCGAGAAGCAGTAAGGGTTTGGCAATGGGCGACGTCTTCCAACTGTTTCCTAGTTGCAGCACACATTTCGGGGAAATCCAACACTCTGCCTGGCAGGCTCAGCAGAGTTATTCTGATACTTCATGAGTGGTCTCTAAATCAGTCAGTGGAAACATGATTTTCCACAAGTGGGGTCAACCTTGCTGTGACCTCTTTGCTTCGCCCATAAACAACAATTGCAGAAGGCTCTTTGCCCTGATCCCTCCTCAGGGACAGTCACTGAGAGATGCTCTAATTCATGTTTGGCCCTCCGGTTTTCTTTATGCCTACCGTCCCCTACCCCTCATACCCAAATTTCTTTAGAAAGCACAGAGATCGAAGAGCAAAGTGATCTTCATTGCTTCCTTCTGGCCTCATCAGACTTGGTTCCCTTTTCTTTGGTTTCACTTCGTATGCCCTCCTCGGATGCTGGAACTGCATCCAGATCTTCTGTCCCACCCATTTGGGCAGATTTACCCACATCTTCCAGGATTAAAACTGAACGCGTGGTTTCTCCAATTCCAATGATGGCTAGAAACACCAGGCTTTCTTCACCAGTCCAAAGGATTTTAATATCCTCACAATAAAGCCTGTAACTAGGAAGATTTATAAAAGTAAAGGGATGAGATTTTTGATATGGGCTCACCAGAAACATTTGGATCTTCTTACAGCCCCTTTTCCTGCAGTTTTGGACTTTCTTGCTTCAGTTTTCAAAAGTGGGGCAAGTTTTTCTTCTATTAAGGTGCAACTGGCAGCCATTTCAAATGATCACACTGGGGACAGTCCATCATCTCTGACTTCATCTGAACTGTGTAAGACCTTCTTCTGGGTTACCTTTTTACTTAGACCTCCTATAAAGGACCCCACTCCTCCTTAGGACTTAACCATGATGTTACAGGTTCTTGTCCTACCTCCTTTTGAACTTTCAGCCAAGGTAGACTTGAAATATCATTCCTGGAAAGCTTCCTTTTTGGTGGGCATCACTTTAGCTAAAAAGGTATCTCAATTACAAGCATGGTCAGCCAAACCCCCTGTTTAATTTTTTATAAAGATATATAGTGATCTTGCATACTAATCCTTCCCTTTTGCCCAAAGTTGCTTCCATAAACAATATCAATCAGGTCATTAACCTAAAAGTTTTCTTCCCCGATTTCCAGAACAAGGGTGAGTACACGGTTTTTACCTGCTAGATGTCCATAAACAGCTGCATTTCTATTTGGACATAACATCTTTTGGAAAAACTGACCAGCTGTCGGACTCCTCCTCCAATCTTAGAATGGGAAGGCCAGTGTCCAAACTCACTTTGTCTAAATGGATCACGGATAGCATCTTTCATGTGTATTCTTCTAAAGTTATCCCTCTACCTGGACATGTTAAAACTCATTTTACTAGGTCCATGTCTGCATCTCAAGTCTTCTGGTCCAGAATTTTGATAGAAGACATTTCTGTGGCTGTTACTTGGTCGAAATCCCATACCTTTATCACACATTACAAATTGGGTATTGTGCCTAGACGTAGGGCTGCTTTTGGTTCCACAGTGCTCAAGACTGTCCTTCATGAGGGCCACCTGAGGTTACTGTAGCTGGGGACTCTGTCCCACAGGTTGAAGAACGAATGAAAATGACATCAGATAAAGACGTTATGTACTTACCATAACGTTCCATCTGTGTTTTCCATTTTCATTTTTCCACAGCCTCCCCCCTCCACCTCCCTGCCCCTTCTGGGAAGATTTACAGAGGTGTTCTAACAACCACTGTTAATTTTGAGCTCCTGTTTCTATCTGCAGTCTATCTTATGATAGTTCTGTATCCATACTTTTATGTATTTGCTTGTACAGCTGCAGCAAACTTGATTTGAGGTAATTTGGAGAACAAAGGCATTATGGGTAAGGGAGGAGCTCGAGTTGAATCCTAAACTATAAAAAAGTGCCCATGTTGGATCCAGACCCACAGGTTGAAGAAAAATTAAAATGGACAACACAGTATAATCCTTCTCCCTTGCCAGTAGCCTCTTAGTACTACACATCTGCCAGTATCATTTTTTTTAAACTCTTCTATCACTATTGGCACTCCTCTTGTAATTAGCAAGCTCCTGCCTGGTGCCCTGCAGAGTTCTACAGCAGCAGAGAGACAAACGAGAGACTTTGGAGTGATTAAGTATCATTTTTCTGCATTTTCTTGCTGCCTTTAGCTAATTCCACCTAAAATGCCGATTTTCTAGAGTTTCTGTGATTTAAAAAGCTTGTTTCAGCTACATATTGTACTTATTTTACTGCCTGCACTTTAAACAAAGTTGTTTTTGTGTTTAAATTACCTGTTTAACTGTTGTTCATAGGTTCATACTAGGCTATCTGCCCAAGGGCATTTACAAGCCTAGCCCAGAGTTTTGTGGCTTTCGCCACCCCTTTAGTTTGGAGGATACTATGCCCATTATTTTGCTGTGCCTCTGTCAAGCAGTGACACTGAGATAATCCTTGGGGTATATCTGCGATCTCCCATCCATTGGTCAAGATTTCTCTTGAACAAAGCCAGCGAGGTGCTCTGCCTCACATGTACCGGGATTTTGTTCCACAGCATAGGGAGTCTCTGGGTGATGAATCTGTCCCTCCAGCACGTCCTATTAATAACCGTGTCAAGGTTTAAGTCTCCCACCCTTGTAGTTCTGAGGGATCTAGATTTTTTGAGGTGAAGCATGTTCATCAATTCTGGGCTGGACATGGCCTTGTATGTCAAGCACAGGTCACCTCTGAGCAGACGGTAAGCGACTGAATAGAGCTGAAGTTCCTTCAGCCGGGCAGCATAGGACATATTTTTGAGACCCTTTATCCTTTTGGTGAGGAACTTTTGGGGCCTTTCCAACTGCTGCAGGTGTCGTGTCAGATACATTCCGAATGGGGCATTGTACTCGATCATTGGTCTGATGAGTGATGAGTACAGGGGGACGATGACTTCCCTTGATCTAGATGTGAATCCCTTCATGATCAAGTGGGCAATGTAGAAGGTCTTCCTGACTACTTTGGCGACGTGTCAAATGAAAGGTTACTGTCAACCTGGGTACCCAGGTCCCTGATAACCTCTTCTGTGCTTAGTGGGTTGCCGCCTATATGGTAGCTAGGGGTAACCTTGTTTTTCCTGAAGGGTATGACTATGCATTTTTTGGCGTTTAACTTTAGTCCATGGCTCTGGCACCAGTTTTCCATTTCTATAAGACCCTTTTGAAGGATATCTGTGTCAGATGTGTTCTCAACTATGGCGCCCAGTTTGCAGTCATCTGCAAATTTTGTCAGCCATAATCCTCCTGTGTTTGCTTGTACTTCTGAAAAGTAGATGCCGAACAGGAGAGGGCCCAGGACTGAGCCCTGTGGGACATAACTTGTGACAGGCTTTGAGTCTGACATGGCGCCCGCAACTCTGACCCTGTGGGTTCTGTCACTTAGCCAATTTGCAACCCATTTTGTGACGTATGGGTTTACATTTAAGCTGATGAGTTTTTCAATGATACCTGAGTGGGGTATTGTGTCGAAAGCCTTTGCCAGGTCGAGGTAGGCTGTGTGGACTGCCTTTCCCACATCAATGGCCTTGGTGACTGTTTCGAAAAAGTCAACCAGGTTTAAAAGGCATTATCTGCCCTTGACAAAGCCAAACTGGGTCTGATCCAAGGTCTGCAAGTCTCCTATGTCTTTATTTATGAGTTCCATTATGATCCTCTCCATAGCTTTGCAGATCAAGCTTGTCAAACTGATGGGACGGTAATTTCCCGGGTCGGTGGAGGCACCGCCTTTGTGAAGTGGGACCACAGTTGCCGTACGCCACTCCTTAGGCACATATCCTGAGGTGAGGCTAAGATTAAACAGCTGCCCTAACTGTGGGTTTAATTCCTCGTTGAGTTCATGGAGCACACATCCGGGGACACCATCTGGTCCCATGGATGCTGTGTTTTTTGCCTTGGAGAGAGCAGTTCTCACCTGAGCGTTAGAGATGTTTGGGGGGCTATAATTCTCTGGTATAGATATCTCACCTTGTGGTGGGGGGGAGTTTGCACTGAACCTGTCAGCCAGTATGTTGGCAATGTCTGTAGGTTCAGTAATTTTTACATCATTTTGAACTAATTCTGAGCATATCTGGGAGTTTCCTCCCAGGTTTCTAACATAGCTAAAGAAGGCCTTATGATTGTCCTTTGAGTCCTTAGTGACTCTTCTCTCAAAATTTGCCTTGGATGATTTTATGAGAGATCTTGGTTTTTTACTTATAATGATCAAGGATGTTTTCCCTTTTAAGGATTTTGCTCTATCTTGTAGTAGCTTCCTCCTTTTGTTGTAGAGCTTGTTTATGGCTGGGGTCCACCAAACTGGACGCTTGCCTTTGGTACAAAGAGTCTTTGTTTTGTTTGGGATTGCCTGATCCATGCAGTCCTGTAGGTGCTGGTAGAAGGCATTTGTAAGTGATTCAGCGGCTTGAGTAATGGTTTCCGCAGTCTTGGGGGCCTTAAAAGATACCACACTAGCCTTTAGAAGTGTGAAGTCGGCTTTTGAGAAGTTCTTCACTGTGGTCTTTTTTATCTCAGGTGGGGGCGGGATGTGGACTTCCAGTGAGATTAGTTTATGGTCTGATCTCACCAGTGAAGGGTATACCTCCGGTGTTGAACATTGTGACCCCATGTTCGTGATGATGAGATCTAGTATGTTATCTCCTCTTGTGGGGATGGTGACTAGTTGTTCCATGGCATTAGAGTTTATGAACTCTAGGAACCTTTGGGCTAGGGTGTTGGGGCTTGAGTAGTGATCCCAGTCTATATTCGGGTAGTTGAAATCACCTAGTATGATGGTGTTTGGAGATACATTTATCCCCTCCAGTGTTTTCAGGAAAGCTATGTGAGGTTCCTGAGATTGAGAGGGTGGCCTGTAACATGCTACAAATTGTAGAGCAGTCTTGCCTATGGTTAATTGCACCTGGATGGTCTCCGATGCATCATACGTTGCCACCAACCTTGAGGTGTGGGTGTTCTTGAGGAATATAGACACCCCCCCTCCTTTCTTGGTGTTGTCCGGATTTTGGGGCCGGAACGCATGATATGAGGTAAAACCTGATAGTGTCAGGGAGGAGCCTTGAACCAGGTTTCAGTCACAGCACAGACATCGATGTTCTCCATACTGAGAAGGGCCTCGAGTGCGTGCATCTTGAGGTTGAGACTTCTGGCATTGAGCAGCATTACCCTTGGTTTTTTTCCTTTTTTCTGTTCTAGGGTGGTAGGTTTAGAATTTGAGCCTTGCCTAAAAAAGGCACTATGGGGGTGGCAAGAGCCTTTGCCAATATCCGGAAGCCCAGGGGTGACAGCTGCAAGCCGTCCCTTGCGAAGCAGCGTGGCTTGTCCAGCATGTCATCCCAGGCAGACAGACATTGGATCCCCTTTGAATGACACCAGAGTTTAAGCCAATTATTAAAGCTGATCATCTTGTCACTGTATTGTGGCATCATTCTTGGTGAAGGTAGGATACTGCTCAAGGTCAGGGTCATACCTGCCTGGGCTACATAATCAGAGAGCTCCTCTATGTCTCTCTTCATGTAGTCCAAGGAGGTACGTCTCAGGTCGTTCACACCAGCGTGGACAATGACAGAGTTGTACTTGTACCTGCTGTTGAGAGACCTGAGTGCTTGCGTCGTGGCGGATTCTAGCGCCTGACAGGCAGCTTACTGTGACCTTTTCCTTGCTCAATCTGGTGAGCGGGACGTCAGTGTGTCTGACTATGGAGTCACCAATGACGAGTGTGTCTGGCATTGTGTTTGGCCTTAAGGGCTGTGACTGTTTGGCACACTGACTATGTGGTCTATGTGTTGCATGTGTTGTGTCCTGAGATGGCAGTTGTTTGGGTGTCTGCTTTGGTGGCCTCTGCTGTTTTGGTAGATTTTTGATCAGAGCCTCCGAGTATGTCTTTGTGTATTTATGTCTATGATTTGAAGTTGTGATAGTACTATGTGAGACTGGGTTTGTGGTGTGTGTGGTCACCTTCTCCTCCTGTCTGGTCTTACCAGTCCTATGTTGAGAGAGCTCAGCCTCAAGTTTGGCTATATAGTTGCATCTCTCGCATGTATTTGTGTTTTGTGGGAGAAGGAGAGGGTTGTCCGTGTTTTGTGGGAGAAGGAGAGGGTTGTCCGTGTACATGAGACAATTGTAACATTGCCTCAATATTCCCAGATTCACCAGCTGAGCAGGAGAGGACACTAGCAACTGATCCCTCGACATGCTAGAAGGAATAGACAAGGACTTTAAAAGACTCTGGGGGATGTGGGCGGTCGGAAGGGGTTTTTGGCTGGTGGGGTACTATGTATAATAAAAGTGCTATATCAAGTAAAAAAGTACTTGAGGAGCAAGTGCTAGGCTTTACAGATAGAGAATATTCTACTTAGGAATCAAGTAGAGTTGAGCTTTTTAGATATAGAGTACGCTAGTTAGATCAGCAGTACAGTTCAAGGAAGGCTGTTTTAAGGGAAAATTTGAAGAGTGGACTTTAGGTATCCCGAATAGTTTAACCTTGATTAACCGCCGCTGCTCTTGTGTGCTCCTGTGGCAACTCCGCGCTAAATCGCGTTAAAGCGTGCTTTATAGCAGGGGGCTGGAAAAAACAGGAAATGACCCAAAATGGCCAATGAATTGCCAGTTACTGTCTCTAACCACTCCTCTGAGGACAAGCAGGCAGCTCAGTACTCCCCACTCTTACTGGTGAGTAAAGAAACTTCCCTCTGGCCACACAAGAAAATGGAGGAACACAAGAACCAAATACAAAGCCCATGGATCAGCAGAATCTGATTACGAACAACTAGCTAGGAAAGCAGAAGTATTTTTTTGTTTTTTTTTAGTTTTTTATACAGTAAATGTTTTGTTATTCGACTAAATGCTATCAAAGGCTAGTACACTTGAGTGTATTAGCCTGTAGGTTAACTTATAAGCAAAACTTTAGCTAACAAGTGCAGTCAACAAATTAAGCTCAGAAAAACAGAGAAAACAGGTAATATCACAATAATATATGCAGAAACAGTGGTCGAAATGCACAAAAGGTCGAAAAAAGCAATAAAAGTGCTTAGAAAATACTTAGAATCAGGCTACACACTCAAATGTGATAGCCATTTCTTTGCATTTAAAGTGTTTTTTTGATTGTATCTGCATTATTTTCTGAAGAAAAAAATATATATACTTGTTTTCCCGCCTTTCTAAGCTAGTATAGTCCAGTTTTCAGGTTAGTGCTGAATTCAGGGCTGTGTTACTGGTTTCTGTGTTTGCCCATACCTTACTTGGATAGAAGGAAGTTTCTCTGTTCAGTGTGAGAGAGGGAGCTTTGAGCAGCCTATCTGTCCCTGGAGGAGTGGTTTCAGCCCAGAAATCAGTAGTTTATTGGCCATTTTGGGCTAATTTCCATCTCTTTCATTTCCCTGCTATAAAACCCGCATCTGCGCGGTTTTGCACGCCAGGCAGTGCCACTTAACTAGGGTACAACTATTCCCGGCTCCACAAAGTGTACTCTTCAATTTTTCCCTTGGAACTAGACAAACTTTCAACTTAAGCACTCAAACCATTCACTTCTCATCCCGGCACTTGCTCAAAAAGCACTAATAAACCTTGGCACTAGACTCCCCTATACTGTAGAGAAGGACAAGACTGTCTATTCATCCTTACCAACCAATCAGTAAAACAGTTTACTGTACCTATCCAGGCATGTCCAAAGGGCAGTTTTAGGTGTACTCTCCGGTCCAGCTGGTGAATCTGGGCATTTTGAAGCAATGTTACAATTCCCTCATGTACTCAGACAACCCTCTCCTCCTTCCACCAAACACTAATACATTGCAAGAGATGCAATTATACAGCCAAACTGGAGGCTAAGCTCTCTCAACCCAAGACTGGACCAGGCAGTCAGGAGGAGAAGGGAATTACTTGCATCACACCACCAGTCTCACATAGACCTATGAAACCAGCACCGGCAAAAAACACACATAAATACACAAAAAACATACTGGGAGGCTGTAAATAAAAATCTGCAAAAGCAACAGAGACCTCCAAAGCAGACATCCAAGCAACCTCCACCCCCCAACACAAACTATGAAACACATACTTCACAAAACCAGTGTGCCATGCAATCACAGCCCTTAAGGCAAAATATCATACCCAACACACTAGTAATAGGTGACTCTATAGTCAAGTACGCTGACTTCCCACTCACTAGGCTGAACAAGGAGAATGTTACGGTTAGCTGTATGTCTTGTGCCAGGATCCGCCACATAACACAAGCACTCAGGTCACTCCAGAACAAGTACAAATGTGACTCTGTCATTGTCCATGTTGGTGTGAATGACCTGAACCGTACCTCCCTGGACTACATATAAAGAGACATGGAGGAGCTCTCTGATCACGTAGCCCAGGCCATATGACCATGACCCTGAGTTTGCATCCTGCCCTCACCAAGAATGATACCATGGTATAGAGAAAAAATTATCAATTTCAACAATTGGCTAAGCTTCTGTTGTCATTCAAAGGGGATCCGGTGTCTGTCAGCCTGGGATGACATGCTCGACAAGCCACGCTGCTTCACTAGAGACCGCTTGTACCTGTCACCCTTAGGCTTTTGAATACTGGCCAAGGCTCTCGTCACCCCTTTAGTGCCTTTTTAGGCAAGGCTCAAAAGACAACCCCACCGCCGTAAATAGCGCAAGTAACAAAAAAACTGCAGGTGAGGGTAATGCTACTCAATGCCAGAAGTCTAAACCTCAAAATGCACGCACTCGAGGCACTCCTCAGTATGGAGAAAATTGATATAGGTGCATAACAGAAACCAGGTTTAAGGCTCCAGAGAGCACCCCAGCACTACCAGGCTACAACTCATACCATACATATCAGCCACAAAACCCGGACTGAAATACAAAAGGCGGGGGAGTATCCATATTCATCAAGGATACCCACACCTCTAGGTTAATGGCACAGCACGATGCTTCAGAGATCATCCACGTGCAACTAACAATGGACAAAACTGCTATTCAAATTATAGCTTGCTACAGATCACCCACTCTGCATTCCTGGAAACACTGGGAAACATAAAGGTCCTACCAAACACCCTGATATTGGGTGATTTCAATTACCCAAACATTAACTAGGAGAACTACTCGAGTACAAACTCTCTTGCCCAACATTTCCTAGAATTTATAAACTCAAACGCCCTTGATCAACTGGTCAACACCCCCACCAGAAGTGACAACATATTGGACCTGGTCATCACCAACATGGGCAACCGGTGTTCCACACCAGACGTCAACCCCTCGTTGGTTAGATCTGACCATAAACTAATCAATCTGGATATCCACATTCCACCACCACCCCCAGTCAAAGAAACCACTGTGAAAAACTTTTCAAATGCAAACTTCACATTACTTAAGACCGAGATGGGAAGTTTCAAAGCCCCTATGCTAAAGGATAACGCTGTCCAAGCTGCAAAATCCTTTACTAATGCACTCTACGGGCACCTGCAAGAATGCATGGATCGTGCTATCCCAAACAAAACCAAGACTTACTCCTCCAGGAAAAGGAAACCAGTCTGGTGGACCCCTGCCATAAACAAGCTATACAATAGAAGGGGGAAACTAGTACAGAAAAGAGTAAAATCCCAAGAAGGGAAGACATCCCTGGTCAGTATCAGCAAGAAACTACGTTTCCTCATAAAATCATCCAAGGTTAGCTTCGAAAGAAAAATTGCCATGGACTCCAAAGATAACCACAAGGCATTCTTTAGCTATGTCAAGAATCTAAGTGGCAATTCTCAGATCTGCTCAGAGTTAGTGCAGAATAGCACGAAGTACATGAACTGACCGATATAGCCAACATCCTGGCAGACAGGTTCAGTGCAAACTTTACCCCCCCCCCTCACCCTCAAAAGGGCCCATAACTATACCAGAAGAATGTAGTGCCCCTGAAATCGCAGACACTCAGGTTAAAGCAGCCCTCTCCAAAGCCAAAAACACAGCATCAGTGGGACCAGACGGTGTCCCAGGCTGCATCCTACACGAGCTCAAAGATGAACTAACTCCCTCACCTAAACACACTGTTTAAACTCAGTTTCTCCACAGGCTATGTGCCCACAGAGTGGTGTACAGCAACGGTTATTCCGCTCCACAAAGGTGGAGCCACAACGGACCCCGTGAACTATCGCCGTATAAGCCTGACTAGCTTGGTCTGCAAAGCTATGGAGTGCATCATCATGGATCTCATTAACAGAGACATTGGGAACCTCCAAACACTGGACCTTACCCAGTTCAGCTTTAAGAGCAGATCATGCCTCCTAAACCTGGTGGACTTCTTTGAGACAGTTACCAAGGCTATAGAAGAGGGAAAGGTGGTCCACACAGCCTACCTAGACCTCGCAAAGGCCTTCAACACCATTCCCCACTCAGGTATTATAGACAAGCTTACCAGCCAGAACATTAACCCTTACTTCACGAGATGGGTTGCCACCTGGCTCACGGACAGAACCCACATGGTACGAGTTGCGAGAGCTAGGTCTGACTGTAAACCAGTTACAAGTGGCATTCCCCAGGGCTCAGTCTTAGGACCCCTCCTGTTCGACATATACTTCTCAGAGGTACACGAAAGCACAGGGCTATGGCTGACCAAGTTTGGGGACAACTGCAAACTAGGGGCTATAATTGACTCTCCAGCTGACACAGACATCCTCCAAAAGGGTCTCACTGAGACAGATATCTGGTGTCAAAACCATGGTCTCAAGCTAAATGCCAAAAAGTGCATAGGTATCCCCTTTGGAAAAAAAAAAGTGCCCACAAACAAACCCACAAATATAGGTGGTAGGCCCCTAAATACAGAAGATGTAGTAAGGGATCTGGGGACCCAAGTAGATAGTAACCTCTCCTTTGATAATCACATTGCCGAAGTGGTTAGAAAATCCTTCTATGTATCCCACCTAATCACAAAAGGGTTTGCATCCAGATCGAAAGAGGTCATTGGGCCCCTCTACGCATCACTCATCAGACCCATCATAGAGTACAGTGCCCCATTTAGAATGTACCTTACAAGACACCTGCAACAACTGGAAAAGACCACAGAAGTTCCAAACCAAGAGGATCACTGGCCTCAAGCAGATGCTGTATGCAGCTCGATTGAAGAAACTCCAGCTGTACTCGGTTGCGTACCGCTCACTCAGAGGTGATCTCTGCCTGACATACAAGGCCATGTCCAACCCAGAATTGATGGACATGCTCCATCTAAAGAAAACCATATCCCCTCGAGCCACATGCTCCAGGGAACTAAACCTCACCACAACAATAAATAGGATGTGTTGGAGGGATAGATTCCTGTCTCTGAGACTTCCCATGCTCTGGAACAAGATTCCAGTCTACATTAGGCAGACCTCCTTGCTAACCCTCTTCAAGAGAAACCTTGACGAGTGGATGGAAAACAGAAGGTTTACCCCAGGGATCACTTCAATGGCTCTGCTGGACAGAGGCACAAGGAACTAATCTAAGGGGGGCGGCTAAAGCCAACACATTCCAGCTAGGCTTATAAATGCCTTCGGGCAGATAGCCTAGTACCTACCTATGCACCTAAGTAATCCTCTTTTCCTTTGTCCTAGGTATTCCACTGATTAACTGTCCTGAAAACATTTCTATATCAAATTCATATGTTCATTTAATTCCAAATGTGTCTCCTGTATCATAACTATTTGCCCTCTATATTTTTTTTAATATAGTTCACTACTCATTCTTTTTTTGTGTACATCTGTGAGACCATTAACATTTAGGGATAATGTTGAAAGTATCATTATGTTAAAAAGTTATTATTCCCACTTTTTATTTGTAACCTTTTTCAAGTATCCAGTTCCAGCTTTTGTGTTACATGCACACACTAATATTTGGCGGGTTGAGCTTTTATACAGATGTTTGTCATATCCATTTGAGCCTATGTCACATCTTACAAAACTTTGTTTTATTGAAAGCTCTCAAAAAAAAAAAGGCACACCCCTATTACCCCTAAAACTTATTAACTTAATACTAACACACAAAACTCTGTACATCTTCAAATATTGGAGTTTAACCTTCCTAATAGGAACAGTAGTCCCAGACTGACAGCCACACTTATAGACTTGCGTTAACCTAAAAAGGTTATCCATGCTAAGACCCATGGTAGAGCCTGTGCCTCTACTAAGTGCTGTCTGGTTTTGTCTTATCTTTGTTCTCCCACAGTGAGAAAAATCTTGAATGCTTTCAGAAAACTTTCTCTCCTAGCCATTAAAAGAATGAAGTATTCTGTTTTTATTGCTCTTTATCAGATTGTCTCCATGGAGACATTTTATTTATTCATTTTTCATTTGTTTACCGAGAAAGTCCGACTGGACACTGGTCCATTATCACTGGAAGCCCAGCAGGAGAAGCTGCAGATAAAAAATGCATAAAATACATGAAAATAAATAAAATCAAAAATAAAAAAATATGAATCAAACAACATTTGCACACTGGATATCTAGTAATAGGTAGTAAATGGCATTGCACCAGCTACAGAGTTGCTTCTACAAGTTTTATTTATTTTATTCATTTATTTATTTGTTTGCTAAAGGAAAGCTTTATTTTATAAGTGTTCTTTTTTATTTCTCTTAAAATTCGTTGGTAGATAAAGCCAAGGGCAGTAATCCAGTCATTCCCTGATGCAAGAATGAGAAAAAAATCACGTTATTTTTTTTCTTGTTGTAGTCTTTTGACAAGACTTTTATTCTTCTTTGTTTATTTTTTTACATTGCAGTGCCTACATTTCTTAAAACTGAACAAGAAAGAGAAAAGAGGGAGGAAAAAACAAGAGCACATGTTTACTGTAGTATCCCCATTACACTTGAAAATAACTGAGAAAACTTTACTTTTCTAGTATGTAGATTATATTGTGCACTATAAAAATATTACTGTTAAGAACAATTTTTTTTACTTACAGTTAACTCTCTCTCCCTCCTCTTCCCCTCTAAGTGTTCTCAAAACATTAATGACATGAAGTAAGGCATTTGCTTTAGAGTCCCCTACAAGTTTACCATACTCACAAAAGTCCAATATTTCCAGGTTTTCTCATTCTGTCATGTTTCACAAATATAATTAATGCTTTGTAATCCCATATTTATTTGTCATTTTCTGAGTTGCTGATTTTATTCCTGTTCATCTCCATCTCCCATATCCAGTCTCTGCTTAATTTCCAACATGCTCTTGGTTCTTTTAGTCAACTCTTGTGCTTTTTTCTTCTCTTAAGCATTTTCCGTTGAAACATTTGAAAAGGTTTTACTGACACAGTCTCTCTGTGATCTTTATTACCAGAAGATCAAGAAGCAGAATCTGTTTCATAGCTCAATTTTTGTTGGAGAAACTTTATTTCCTCCTTAGCATGTTCTGCATCAAAAAATGATTTTGTTCCTCCAAAAAAGAATATTCTGAAGATAGCTGGGTACGGCAGTTTGAATCTCATGCCTGCTTCTCGACATTCCCTGATTAGTGGAATAAATTGTCTTCTGCCTGGTGTACAGTGAGTAATCATTTTCCACAAACACTCTCCTGTCTCCCACTTTTAGTACTTTGTCCTTTTGCCATAGTTTTGTCAGAATCAACTCCTTATGCTGGTAGGATTGCATCTTTACTATTAAAGGTCTAGGTTGCTTTTTCAAGACTGGGTTTAGAGCATGTGCATGATGTGCCCTTTCAATTAACAACTCCTGCTGTGGAATGCCAGTCCAGTTGCTTATTTGTACTTGCAAAAAATCTGTTCCTTCCAGCTTTTCTGGTACAGCAGAAAGTCTCAGGTTTTTCGTACCTGCTCTGTCCTAATTATATATATATTTTTAAGTATCTCTTCTTGAGCAGTCTCATATTCATCTAGCCTTTTGTTTCATTTCTTACTCTGATTTTTGTAGTTTTATCACCGCATCTGAATGTGTTTAAAGCTTCTTCCATTTTTTCCAGCCTTTTGTTGTTTGAGTTGGTATACTCCATCAGTGTTTCATTTATTTTAATCAGCTCTCAATACATTTGACTTTTTTTTCCCCTCTAGGTTACTGGAAGTAGTGTCTTTGTCCAGAAAGTTACACTGACCATTTGCCTGTCCAGATAGCCCCATCCCCGCCACCATCATAATAGACACACATCTACACCCTGTCAGTGTATCCCTCAGTCTCGGTCTTCATCTTTCCTGGTGGCATCAAAATTTATAGACAAAAGGGTTCTGAAAATCATCCAAAAGGAGTACATATGGCAATGGGAGTCCCTTCCTTCTCAGGGAATTCCTTCTCCTGCTGTAAACTAAGCACCCCTTTTTCTTCTGGTATTGGAGCAGATTTTTTTTCTTGGGGGAATAATAAAGTTAATACTCTCAGATCAGATGGACAAAGATTATTATTCAAGGATTTCTAACTTGGAGACCAGTCCCAGACCTATCCTTTCAATGTTTTTGTCAGCCCCAAAGTTCAAATTGTTATCCCTTCAAACTAAGTTACTTTTCTTTTCTTTGATTCATGGTAGAATTAGACATAAAAGATGCCTTCCATCACATTTTACCTCTTTCCATCACATTCCTACCTCAGACTTGTACCTAACCACTTGTCGTATGCCGACTGCAGTATATATTTAAAAAAAAAAAGTCTTTTTTTTTTTTTTTTTTCTGTGGAGAACTTTGTGGTGAAATTACATTGTTTTGTGAGAATTTATTTTCCTGTCAATTCTGATAGTTGGGAACAAGAGATTTTTTGCTTGGCGTTAGTCATGAGGAACGTTTCCTCAAATTTTACCATTTCATTTTGAGGGATAACTGAATTGTTGAATTTCCTGTCTTCCTTTTTCACTCTTTCAAGTGGCAAAGCCTGAGACTGGGGATTCTGGCAGTTTGTCTCCTTCAAGACTCGAGGAATACTTAATATCTATATTTATACTTTTTTGTACAGGTTTAGATTTCTGTCTAGTTTCTGTATTGCCATAGCTGCTGATGGGTGACTCTGTTGTGACCATTTTTTGTTCCTAAGGCCACTCATATTTTTGCTCCTAGTCCATCTGGTCTGCCTCTTGAAGGTGGTGGTGGTGGTAGTGGGGTGCAGCCCCCCACAAGAGCGAATTTGCTGAATGGTATTTTCGATGTAAATACTGTTCGGTGAATTACATTTTTGATTATTCAGTATAGACCCATAACGCTATTAATCCCAGAGCAATCACAGATGGAAAGAACAATCTAATTCTGAAAGGGCTGCTGCCATTGTCTTTTTCAGAAGCTGTTTCTGGGCTTATCCCTCAAACCAAAACATAAGAAGTCTTTAAAAAAAGTCTTTGGTACCTTCTGGTTCTTCAACACCAGCATTGGATCCTACTTCTGAGCCACCTCGAAAGAAGCATTGCAAGTAGGATCCAAAGGCAACTCCAATCCAGCCGCCTTCAGACTCAGACTTTCTCGAATCCTACCCTGCTGGATCCAAAGTCCTTACCACGAACTAGGTATTTTCTTTCGTTGAATCCATTGCCTTCAAGGGTTCCATCCCCATTCCTTGAGACCAGCCAGCATTCCAAACCTCCATCAGTCACTTACTTTCACTCTTCCAGAAGTCTGACTGCAGCCGATGTGGATAGGATGATGAGGAAATTTCTCTGGGAGCAGATAAAGATAGGTACTCTCCTGACTCCTACTCCCTCAGGAGGTTCATATTTCTACCACTCCGCCAATATCTGCTCCTTCTCAGATCTGACCATTTTGGAGCCCCTGGATCTGAGCCTTCCAAGTCTATCTGCATCGAAATCAGAGAATGTTCTCATTTTTGGCTCTGAAACTGTCTTTGAGTGCACAGGCTGCAGTGTCTTTGGAGCCAAATGATTTACAGAGCCAAAGCATCCCTGCCAGATCCAAGGTGGTAGAGTTGACTTCAAGGCTTTTGGAGCTGTCTCTTCCCCTCGGAGCTTTGGCACTGGACAGCTCAGCTCCAAATTCCACCTTGGGTAGATTGCCTTCGGGGCAGTGGGAGCCGATGGAGTAGAAGCATGTCTTTTGGCTTAATTTTTGATTCCTTATCCCTGGAGTGTTCTGCCTTTAAGATAGTGAAGAGAGTGTTCTCTGCTCCATCAGGATGGACTGATCCTACACCTTCGTTTCTTCCCTCTGTATCCTGTGTGTCTTTGCACCTTGAGCCCCTTCATTCTACGCCACAGGGACAGCCAGCCCAGAGTCTCCTGGTTACCGAACAGGGTATTTCTGTCTCTTCCGATACTTCACCAGAACATCCCACTGAGAAGGTCCCTAGGAGTAGGAAGTGCAAGAGGAGGAACTTGGACTCCTCTCAGGAGTCAATCACCGAAGATACTGATTTGGATGAAGGTGAAGGCTCCCCAAGATCACCACCTGAAGATGTCTCATTTGGAGACATTCTTGAGATCCTTAAGCAGAGGGGTGATTGGTCCTCTGTTAACCCTTTCCCAGAGGAAGCCCTATTCTCGGAAGCCATTGGTGCTGACCCATTTACCACCTTGGTTACTCCACGTGGCAGTGAGCCCATTTATAGTTTTGGATAGTCACAGTTCAGTCCATGCCTTTTCTAGGTAAGGACGACTGGATGTGCTCAGTAGACTTTCAGGATGCATACTGTCACAAAAATGAAACAGACAATCCAGAAGGTATTTAAGCCTCCAGCTGGGAGCTAGTCCCTTCCAGTTAAGAGCACTGCCGTTTGGCCTCACCACAGCGCACAGTGTGTATGAATGGCAGTGGTAGCAGCTCCCTTGAAACTGCAGTGATTGAGTGTTTCCATACGTACACAACTGGCTCATTACCACCCCAACCAGGCATCTACTAATAAGAGCGAGAGATCAGGTACTCCAGACTTGCTTCCTTCTGGACATAATCATAAAGTCTGATGTCCATTTCATTATGCAACATGAATGGGTCTTTGGATCCATCCTCTGATCCAAGCTGGCCGTTTCTCAGACATACGATACAAGCCTTAAACTCCTTCCTCTCCCATGATGCCTCACTCCTCTTCAAACTTTCAAATCTCATTTGCCACCATTACGGACAGACACGATTGCGATCCTCTCTCCAGTTTAGATACAGTTTTCACATTTTTTTCTTGATATTTTCCTTCTTTCTCCCTAAATAGTTAAACGTTAAACCTAAAGTTAAACTTAAAACTAATTACTGCCTCCCCTTCTGCTAGGCTACCTTAGTTTTCGCTGGTGTTAGGTCCTTCCTGTCCTTTTTGCTTTCTCTTTTCCCTTTTTAAAAAAAAAAAAAAAAAAAAAAAAAGCTTTCCCGCTATCATATAGTTTTTAGTCTAGTTGTTGTTGTAGTTAGTATGTGGCTGGTGTCTTTGAGAGTGGTGCATGTTTGTGTGAGTACCTGACACATGTCAGACAATCCAGAGAAACCCACTGGTTTTAAGAGGTGTGCCTGTTATGGGCATAAGATTCCCCAATCTGATGCCCACAAGAGGCGCATTTATTGCTTGGGTCCAAGGCACTTGGAGATACTGTGCGATATTTGCTCGGCCTTCATTCCCTGAGCCCTTGCTGACAGGAGGAATAAGCTCATCTTGAGAGGGCTTCGTTCCTCCTCTGTAGTCCAGACTCCTTCACAAAAGAAGTGACCTTCCTCTGCTTCCCGGAGATGTCTGCTTTTGCTTCCGAAAAACAAAGGAAGCTTTTGGATCCATCCGCATTGGATCCATCTGCTGTTCACATCTCTCCAGATCTAAAAGTTCCACGAATCTGGGGAGTCGGCACCAACCAAACCTCCCACCCTGCCAGATCACTTGACCTTTGGTCCGAGCAGCCTTTTGCAGCCGTTGGAGGTTATTAGGATCCATAGCTCCTCGTCTCCGGAGCTGACTCAGTCAGTTGAGCAGCCTATCTGTCCCTGGAGGAGTGGTCTCAGAACTGAAACTAGTAGCTTATTGGCAGTTTTGGGTCAATTCCTATCTCTTTCAGTTTCACTGCTTTAAAACCCGCATTTGCACGGTTTTGCACCAGTATACAACTCCGCACAGCTCCTCGTAGTGTCCTGCAGAGTGATGCAGGCAACAGAGAGACCCAAGAGAGACTTTTCCAGATTTAAGTATTTTTTTCCTCTGTTTTTTTGCTCCGACTGCCTTTTCCCACCTAAAAAGTGAATTTCTACTGATCTGTGCTTTAAAAAGTTTAAATTGCATTTGCCTTCTGCTTTTTACAGTTTTTGCACTTTTTATATCAATTTAAGTCATTTTTGTATTGTATAACTGTTGTAGGCTACACACCAAAGTGTGCTAGCTTGTTTATAGCATTTACAGTGTTTTCTGTGTGTTTTTCTGCTGTTTCCTGAAAAAATATATATATTCTCTTTTCCCACCTTTGCTGAACTAGATTAGTCCAGATTTCAGGTTTTGCTGAATTCCGGACTGTGGTATAGTTTCCTGCCCATATCCTTACTTGGATAGGAGGAAGCTTCTCTGTTCACCAGTGAGAGTAGGGTGCTTTGAGCAGCTTATCTGCCCCTGGAGGAGTGGTCTCAGCCCTGAAACTATTAGCTTATTGGACGCTCTGGGTCAATTCCTATCTTTTTCAGTTTCCTTGCTTTAGAACCCAGATTTGTGCGGTTTTGCATGATTTTGCGCATAGCGCAGCATCGGGCAGCGCCGCTTAAACGGGTTTAAACTATTCCCGGCTCCCCAAAGTCTGCTCTTCACTTTCTCCCATAGAACTGTTCTAAATCTCAAAGTAAGCACTCTATTTACATTCTAAAGCTCTGCAGTTGCTCGTATAAGTAATCTTATAAGTAAGCACTAATAAACTAAAGCACTACACCCTCTTACACTCCCTTTAAGTACTTGGCTCCCTATTGGTCCTTTTTTGATCAGTCAAAAAGTAGTTCCTTATACTATTGTGACATGTCCAAAAGTCAGTTTCGGGTTTACTTTCCAGTCCAGCTGGTGAATCTGGGAATCTTGAGGCAATGTTACAACTGCCTTATGTACACAGACCACCCTCTCCTCCTCCCAACAAGCTCAAATATATGTGAGAGATGCAACTATATAGCCAAACTGGAGGCTGAGCTCTCTCAACCCAATACTGGCGCAGTCAGGAGGAGAAAGTAACCACACACACCACAAATCCAGTCTCACATAGACCTATCGCAACAGAAAACCAAACACATAAACACACAAAAACATACTCGGAGGCTCTAAATAAAAATCTGCCCAAGCAGCAGAGACCTCCAAACAGACATCCAAGCAACCGCTACCCCACAACAATACCCACGTATCACATAGTTCACAAAGTCAGGGTGCCACACAGTCACAGCCCTTAAGGCTAAACAACACACCTAATACACTTGTAATAGATGACTCTAGTGTCAGACACACTGACGTCCCACTCACCAGGCTGAACAAGGAGAAGGTCACTGTAAGCTGCCTGTTGGGTGCCAGGATCCACCACATAATACAAGCACTCAGGTCACTCCAAAGCAAGTACAAATATGACTCCGTCATTGTCCATGCTGGTGTGAAATACCTGAGACGTACCTTCCTGGACTACATGAAAAGAGACGTAGAGGAGCTCTCTGATCATGTAGCCCAGGCCGGTATGACCCTGACCTTGAGTAGCATCTTACCCTCACCAAGAATGATGCCACAGTATAAAGAGAAAATGATCAATTTTAACAATTGGCTAAAGTATTGGTGTCATTCAAAAGGGATCCACTGTCTGTCAGCCTGGGATGACATGCTCGTCAAGCCACGTTCCTTCGCTAAGGATGGCTTGCACCTGTCACCCCTGGGCTTTCAAATACTGGCTAAGGCTCTTGCCACCCCCATAGTGCCTTTTTTAGGCAAGGCTCAAAAGACAAAACCACCTCCATAGACAACACAAAGAAAAAGAAACTAAGGGTAATGCTGTTCAACGCGAGAAGTCTAAACCTCAAGATGCATGCACTCGAGGCTCTCCTCAGTATGGAGAATATCGATATCTGTGCTGTAACAGAAACCTGGTTCAAGGCTCCCGAGAGTACCCTAGCACTACCAGGTTATACCTCATACCATGCTTTTCGGCCCCAAAACTCGGACCGAACCACAAAAGGAGGGGGAGTATCCATATTCATCAAAGATGCCCACACCTCCAGGTTAGTGGCACTGCATGAAGCATCGGAGACCATCCATGTGCAACTAACAGTGGGCAAAACTGCCTTTCAGTTTGTAGCTTGCTACAGACTACCCTCCCAAACTCAGGAACCCCACTCGGCTTTCCTGAGAACACTGGAGAATATGAAGGTCTCTCCAAACACCATTATATTGGGTGACTTCAACTACCCAAACATAGACTGGGAGCACTACTCAAGCCCCAAAACCCTCGCCCAACGGTTCCTAGAATATATAAACTCAAATGCTATGGAACAACTGGTCACCACTCCCACAAGAGAGGAAAACATATTGGACCTGATCATCACCAACATGGGGACTC
Source organism: Protopterus annectens (assembly GCF_019279795.1). Lineage (NCBI taxonomy): Eukaryota > Metazoa > Chordata > Ceratodontiformes > Protopteridae > Protopterus > Protopterus annectens. The sequence goes on along the minus strand of NC_056747.1, from coordinate 808,167,160 downwards.
TATGTTCCATACCAGAGGTATACCCCTCATTGGTAAGATCTGACCATAAATTAATCTCACTGGACATCCATATCCTGTCCCCACCCCCAGCCAAGGAAACCATGGTGAAGAACTTCTCAAAAGCAAATGTCACACTTCTCAAAACCAAGGTGGAATCCTTCAAAGCCCTCGGGCCAGTGGAAAATATGGCCCAAACTGCAGAATCCTTTACAAACGCTTTCTATGGACACCTACAGGAATGCATGGATCATGCTATCCCAAATAAAACCAAGACTCATTCCTCCAAAGGCAGGAGACCTGTCTGGTGGACCCCAGCCATAAGTAAGCTATACAACAGAAGGAGGAAGCTACTACATGATAGAGCAAAATCCCAAAAAGGGAAGGCATCCCTGATCAGTACTAGCAAGAAACTACGATCCCTCATAAAATCATCTAAGGCCAGCTTCGAAAGAAAAATTGCACAAGATGCTAAAGATAATCACAAGGCCTTCTTTAGTTATGTCAGGAACATGGGTGGCAACTCCCAGATATGCTCTGAGTTAGTTCAAAATGACAAAAAATACACTGAACCCACAGACATTGCCAACATCCTGGCAGACAGGTTCAGTGCAAACTTCTCCCCCCAAAAGAGCAAATGTCTATCCCAACAGAGTGTAGCCTCCCTGACATCACAGATGCATAGGTGAGAGCTGCCCTCTCCAAAGCAAAAAACACAGTATCAATGGGACTGGATGGTGTCCCGGGCTGCATCACATAAAGTCACTGTTCAATCTCATCCTTATTACAGGATATGTACCTAAGGAATGGTGTACAGCAACAGTGGTCCCACTCCACAAAGGTGGTGCCACAACGGACCCCGGAAACTATAAGCCTGACTAGCCTGGTCTGCAAAGCTATGGAGTGTATCATCATGAAACTCATAAACAAAGACATTGGGAACCTCCAAACACTGGATCCTACCCAATTCGGCTTTGTTAAGGGCAGATCTTGCCTCTTGAACCTGGTCGACTTCTTTGAAACAGTTACCAAAGCCATAGATGAAAGGAAGGTAGTCCACACAGCCTACCTGGACCTCGCAAAAGCCTTCGACACAATACCCCACTCGGGCATCATAAATAAGCTCACCAGCTTAAATATCAACCCCTATGTCACAAGATGGGTTGCAAATTGGCTCAGGGATAGAACCCACATGGTCAGAATTGCAGGTGCCATGTCAGACTCTAAACCAGTTACAAGTGGCGTTCCACAAGGCTCAGTCCTGGGACCTCTCTTGTTCGGTATATATTTCTCTTGAGGTACAGGCTAAAATGGGAGGACTATGGCTGACCATGTTTGCAGATGACTGCAAACTGGGTGCCATAATAGACTCACCGACTGACACAAGCATCCTCCAAAAGGGTCTCACAGAGACAGATAACTGGTGCCAGAGCCATGGCCTAAAGCTAAATGCCAAAAAGTGCATAGTCATCCCATTTGGGAAAAACAAAGTGCCCACAAATTACCACATAGGTGGTAATCCATTAAGTATGGAAGAAGTAATTAGGGATTTGGGGACCCAAGTAGATAGCAATCTCTCCTTTGACGATCACGTTGCCAAAGTGGTTAGAAAGACCTTCTATATAGCCCACCTTATCACGAAAGGGTTCATATCTAGATCAAGAGAGGTCATTGTGCCCCTGTACTCATCACTCATCAGGCCCATAATTGAATACAGTGCCCCATTTGGGATGTACCTTACCCGACACCTGCAGCAACTGGAAAGACCCCATAAGTACCTCACCAAGAGGATCAAGGGACTCAAACAGATGCCCTACGCAGTTAGGCTAAAGAAACTCCAGCTCTACTCAGTTGCTTACCGCCTACTCAGAGGCGATCTGTGCCTGACGTATAAAGCCATGTCCAACCCAGAATTAATGGACATGCTCCACCTCTGGAAATCCAAATCCCTTAGAGCTACATGCTCCAGGGACTTAAACCTCAGCACAGAAATAAATAGAACATGCTGGAGAGACAGATTCATATCCCAGAGGCTCCCCTCACTCTGGAACAAAATCCCAATCCATGTTAGGCAGTGTCCCTCAATGACCCTCTTCAAGAGAAATCTTGATGAGTGGATGGGAGATCGTAGGTTTACACCTGGGATCTCTTCTGTGTCCCTACTAGACAGAGGCACAGTAAACTAACCTCAAAAGGGCTATCTTCTGTGACCTACTATACAGAGGCACAGTCAACTAATCTAAAAGGGTGGCGAAAGCCAAACACACTCTGGCTAGGGTTATAAATGCCCTAGGGCAGATAGCCTAGCATCAACCTATGAACAACTTCCTGGATCACAGGTCTCTCAGGTGTACTCCCCACTGGAGCAAGTCCCCCTCCCTTTAGACTGCCTGGCCAAGCTCATCACCAGTGAGGCTGAGCCATTCTTCCCGGTCCTCTCAGCTCTCTCATTCTGATATGGATCAGATGATGAGTTTCCTCAAAGCCCAGATCCGGCTGGGGATTTTGCATTTTCTAACCCATGCTGGATCCATGAGAGCTTCTGACCCTGATACCTCAGCCTCTTCCTCCGATCTGCTTGGCTGCAGAGTTGCAGAGCCTGGTGTGCCCAAGTGAACTAGCATCAGTTTGTGAGATACTCCTTTCCCTGACTCCAACTGTGTCCCAGACCAGCTCAGCTCCAAGTCTGTCAGAGCAGAGCAGGTCCTGGATCCAAGGGATCAATGCTGCATCCTCAGAGTTGTTGTCAGATCCGACCTTGTCCTTCTCTGAGCCATCTCTTCCTCTGGGGGCCTCTGCTTTTGATAGCTCTGGTCCAGTGCCATCTGGCAATGTTTGATCCAGTGTGGCCTTGTCGCCTTCTCCCTTAGGGGCTTCGCCTCTGTAGTGGGGGGGGGGGGGCAGGCTCCCCTGGCATCCTCAGTATTTCATGTGGTGAGAAGGCTTTCTCGACACCTGGAGACACTGTCCTTCCTCCGTCAGGCCCTTCCAATCCTCTGTAGATTGAAGTTTTGCTCCTATTTGTCTGATCCATGGTCAGCCCCTCCAGAAGAGTCTCCAGCCAACCCCACAGCAAGAAGTTCCCCTGTCTTCTGAGTCCTTTCCCGAGTACCCAGCAGAGGATGTCCGAGTACCCAGCAGAGGATGTCCCTTAGAAGTATCAGTGCAAGATGAAGCACATCAGTTCACCCTTGGAGTCTTTGACGGAGTACACTGACTTTGATGAAGTGGAAGGGTCCCCCTGATCCCCACCCAATGATATATTCTTTGGCGCTAGCTTAGAATCCTGAAACAAAAGGGTGGATGGTCTTCCCAACCCCCTTTCCTCAGAGGGGCCAGTGTTCGTAGAGGCATTTGGGACGGGACCATCTACATCCTGGCTGACCACACCAGTGGATCAACATATTGACCTCATCACCTGCTGGGCTTGGAAGGAGCCTGACATCATGGAACCAATCCCAAAGGGCACTGATAAGAACTTAGTCCCCCTTAGGATCGGATCGTCCTTTCTGGAGTAAAGGTGTCCCAGTTGATGCCATTGTGGTGTTGGCAGCCTCCAGGAAAGATCTCACCGAACAGAGCTGTACTGTCCACCCCTGAACAAAGAGTTTCAGGCCTTGGGCAGACATGGGAAGCGGATGTATACCTCCGCCACTTTTTTTCTGAGAGCATTTAATTGCTTGGCACACTTCACTCACCTCCACCTTGTGAAGGAACTTTCCACATCTCTGGCACAGTCACTGTTGGAGGAAAACTTTAAAAAGGTTTCCACACAGCTGAATACTATGGCTTCAGTTAACTCCTCGATGGAGCTGATCTCCCATGTGGCGGACGGAACCTCTCGAATGGCTGGTTCAGGCATAGCCCTCAGGATATATATCTGGATGAGACTGTGTGGGTTTGCAGACCCCTTCAAAGCATCGTTTGTTAATAGCCCCTTTGACAGTACCTCCTTGTTCAGACTGTTGGTTAAGGAGACTCTTACCAGCAATGGAACAGGAGGGCAAGACTCTAACTGAAATAGGGATCAAATGTTCTTCTCCCCCAATAGACTTTTTCAAGGAACCAAAGGAGTGGAAAGAAGATGTGGTTCCGCAAATCCCAAGGGGCCTTTCCTGGTATACAAGATTAATCTTCTTCCAGGGGCAGAAGGAGAGGATTCAGTGGTAAACACCTCCCCAGAGGGAGAGAAGATCCACAGAACCCAAGACTTCAGGGAACCCTTCTCTGGCAGGTCCTTTCAGCGTTGCCTGACTGTCCTACTCTGGAGACAGTCTGGGGCAGATTATCCTTGCTCCCAGTAACCTGAACAGACATAACAAACAACATTTGGATGTTAAACATTATATCCAGAGGCCACTACATTCCTATTCCCTTCCTCCTGCCCACTTCAGGGAGGGTCTTCCCGAAATGCCACCTTGTCAGAGGGAGAATGCCCTTGTAGAAGTACAAAAACTTCTAAACAAGAGTCATCCCAGCGGGTCCCAACCGAACAATGAGGATGTGGAACTTACTCATGGTTCTTTTTGGTGCCAATGAAGACCGGGGACCTTTGACTCATCCTCGATCTAAGAGTTTGAATCTGTTTGTCAAGAAGTCAAAGTTCCGTATGGTTACAGTACAGTCCATTCTGCCACTCATGCACAAGGACAACTGGATGTGCTTGGTGGCTCTCCAGGATGCATACCATCATATCAAAATAAACAGGTGCTCCAGGAGATATCTACGCTTCCTGCTGGGGGCTTATCATTATCAATGCCGAGCACTGCTCTTTGGCCTCACCACTGCCTCCCGGGTGTTCACCAGATGCATGGCAGTAGTCGCAGCGCATCTCCATCTGCAAGGATTCCAGGTCTTCCCCCACCTGGCCATTTGGCTGCCAACGGCACCCACAAGACATCAACTACTCCCGGTGATTCAGGTGGTGTTGGCCCTGTTTCGCCACCTGGGAATCACAGTGAACATGGCAAAATCCAAGTTGGTCCCAGTCCAGGACATGAAATTAATTGGGACTGTTTTGACACGGTAACACAAGTTGCAACTTTTCCCTTACAAAGGATATCATCTCTCAGGCAGCAGGTTCAATGCCTACTAGACATGTCATCTCCTTCCGCTCACCAAGTTCTCATGGCCTTGAGCTCCATGTTGGCTGTCATCCTTCTCGTGCCTCTAGCTAGGTTTTTCATACGAGTTATCCAGTAGACTCTGGTGATTCAGTGGTCTAACTGGTGTCAACCGTTGTCAACCCTGATCAAGCATACTCCAATTTGCAGACGTCACCTGCAATGATAGATGCTCACAGACTATCTTCATCTAGGCAGGCCTTTTGTCCTCACCCCACCTTCGGCTACAGTGACCATGGACTCCTCCCCGTTGGGGTGGGGGGGCATTTTCAGGGAAGGATGGGTCAAGGCACATGGTTCCCTACAGAGACTGCATATAAACATCCTGGAGATGAGGGCGGTCCTCATCATGTTGCAAGCCTTGCAGGACTGCCTCCCTCTGTGGACAATTGTAGTCTTCACGGACAACATGTCAGTGGTATGGTACATCAATAAGCAGGGGGGATCCCAGTCTTACCCGCTCTGCAGAGAGGCCATGAGGGTCTGGGAATGGGCGATTGCTTCAAACTGCTTTCCCATTGCAGCGCATATCCCGGGAGAATCAGCGTTCTGGTGGGCAATTTGAGCAGGTCCATTTTGAGTTCTCACGAGTGGTCCCTGAACCAGTCAATAGCGAACGAGATTTTCAGCTGTTGGCCCCAAACAACAAATGCAGCAGGTACTTTGCTCTGTTCCCCCTGCACGGGAGTCACCCAGGGACGCTTTAGTCCACAATTGGCCCCCGGGTCTCCTGTATGCTTATCTTCTGATCGCCATGATACCAAAGTTCTACAGAAAGCCAGCAGGTCGAAGATCAGTCTTATCCTCATTGCCCATCACTGGCCTTGTCAGGTATGGTTCCCTTTTCTGCAGTCTCACAGCAGATATTCCCCATGGATGGATACTGGATCCCAGACAGAATCTCATTTCACATCCAATGGAACAATAGATCCCCAATCTTCAGTCCTTCAAACTAACCACTTGGTTTCTCTACTTCCAGTAATTTTGCTAAAGTCCAGTTTTTTTTTTTTTACCAGTCCTCGACATTATTCTTGCCTCTCAAAAGTCCTCCACCAAGAAGGTGTATTGTAGCAAATGGAAAAGGTTTTCCATCTGGGTTTCACATAGGAATATAGACCTCTTTTCGGCCTCAGTTTCGGATGTCCTTATGTTTTTGAGTTTGCTTTTCTACAAGAGAGCTAGTTTTTCTATAGCAAAGGTGCAACTTGCAGCTATTAGAGATTTCCATATTGGGAAGGGAATTTGGTTCCCTCTACCCTTTCTTCTTCCAAACTCTGTCAGGCATTCTTAAAAGGAATTTTTCACCTAAGACCTCAAATCAAGGACCCCTCTCCACCTTGGGATCTTACTTTAGTACTCCAGGGTCTCACCCAGCAACCCTGTTGAACCTGCTAGTTCTTGCTACCTGAAGTATTTGTTGTGGAAGACTGCCTTTCTTGTGGCTATTATGTCAGCCAGAAGAGTTTCACAATTGCAGGCTCTGTCTTCTCAACCAGTGTACACAACCTTTTTCAAGGATAGAATTTCTTTGGATGAATCCTTCCTTTGTTCCAAAGGTCGCTTTGGAGATGGACATGAACCAGACCATTTATTTACCTGTGGGTTTTTTCCCCATTTACTCCAATAAAGGTGAATACATTTTACATTCCTTGGACATTAACAGCCAGTTCTGTTTCTACTTGCATAGAACTAGACCTCCTTGAAAGTCAGAGCAGTTGTACATTGTCTTTTTACCAAACAGGTTCGGCCAGGCTGTTTCTAGGATTACTTTAGCTAAATGAATTATGGAATGTATTTTCACAGTTTATTTTCAGCAAGGCAAGCAACTTCCCCAGCCAGTTAGAGCCCATTCCTGTAGATCACTTTCGACTTCTTCAGCTTTTGCTGATAGAATGCCAGTTAATGAAATATCTGCTGCAGCTACTTGGTCCACAACCCATTCGTTTGTGTCTCATTACAAGCTGGACATCATTTCCAGGAACAGAGCCTCCTTTGGTTCAGTGTTGCTCAGATATATCCTTCTTGGAGGTCCTCCCAGGGTTTATGTAGTTGGGGACACTGACCCCATTCATGATATTTAATGAAGTGGACAGCATCAGATTACAAATTATGTACTTACCACAGCTTGGTATCTGTGTTGTCTGATTTCATTATGCATCACATCCCACCTTCCTTCCCTCTTCCTTGTGCAGCTGAGAGCAACCTAGAGGGTTACAGAGCTCACTGGTTCCTAGTTTGGACTTCAATAGGTCGTTTGTCTTTGTATTTTTATTATCTCTGATATAACCATATTGAGGAAGGGTCAGCAAACTCGATCTGGGGGTTTGAGGAGGAGTGAGGCATCATGGAAGAGGGAGGAGTTTGAGGCATGGATCGTATGTCTGAGAAATGCCCGGCTTAGATCCGAGGACAGATCTGAAGACCCATTCGTGATGCATAATGAAATTGGACAACGCAGATTTCAAGTTATGGTAAGTACATAAGAATGAGGAGCAAGTCCAGAACAAAAAACAGGAACCCAAATGCTGGACTAGAAGGAATTTGTTTCACAAGTATCCGCAAGCAGTTTGATTTTCCTTCCTTCTAGTCCAGCATTTAACTTCTGTTACAACCAGTTGTCAGTTACAACCATGTCAAACATTGGAATTCATAGGAGCAGTTTCCAACAAGGTTTCATTGACAACTTCTCTTCCTCTTTCAAGAGTACAGACGATCAAGTTCCAGGTCAGAAAAATAATTCACAGTACCACAATTCAGCCCATATGATTTTTCAAACTTTAGAGTCAATGTCAGCGGCCATAATTTTAGTCCCTCTAGCAAGATTTCATATGAGAATTCTTCAATGGACATTGGCAACACATTGGTGATTCTTTATCAATCATGTCAGCCCAAATAAGAATCACTCAGGCATGCAAGAGATATCTTTGTTGCTGGATTCAGTCATATCAAGTACTACAAGTCCGTCCTTTCGTTTTCCATCAGCCCAAGGCTGTAGTGACCATGGATGCTTCCCAGATTGGATGGGGGCAGTTCCTGAGGAAGACAGTCGAAGACACTTGGTCCCCCAAAGAGATCAATACTCATATCATTGTCCTAGAAATGAAAGTGGTACTCTTAGCATTGCAGGCCTTTCAAGACTCTTTCCCTTTCAGGGCAGTTGTGATACAGACATACAACATCTAAGTAGTCTGGTAATAAACTAGGGGTAACCAGGTCTTGTCCCTTATGTCCAGAAGCCCCCAGAGTGTGGCAGTGGGTGATGTCTTCCAACCACTTTCTAATAGCAATGCACATTCCAGAGTAATCCAGTGTGATAGCAGACAAATTGAGCAGGTGCATTCTACTACCTAACAAGTGATCTCTCAACATGAAAATGACATAAATAATTTTCCATCAATGGGGCTGACCTTGCCATGATCTTTTTGCTTTTCTCTTAACAAGTTCAGAAACTTCTTTGCCATGATTCCCCCATCCCCCCCCAACCAGGGGGACCACCGAAGGATGCTCTACTCCATGACTGCCCCCCCGTCTCCTCTGTGCTTACCTACCAACTCCCCTAATTCGAAAGCTTCTGCAGTAAGCTGCTCTGTTGAAGAGCAAACTCATCTTCATTGCATCTTACTGGCCTCGACAGATGTGGTTCCCCTTCATCTGGACTCAATTTCTTTACCCACCTTGGATTCTGGATCCAATTCCAGATCTCCTGTCGCACCCAACAGGCATGATTCATTCAGATATCTCAAACCCCAAGCTCACAGTGTGGTTTCTCCAATTCTGTCAATAGCCAGACAATCGATGTTCTCTTTCCCTGTCCATGTACTGCTTCTACAAAGAAACTTTACAGGAATAAATGGAAAGGGTTTGTTTTTTGTGCACATCAGAAATGCATTAACCCCTTCTCAGCTCCTATACAAAGTGTTCTCAAGTTTTTGGCAATGATTTTTTAATAAGGGAGCTAGCTCTTCAATATTTAGCGTGTCTGCAGTGGTGAGGAAATCATTCTATGTTGCGCAACTTATAAACAAAGGTATGGCATCTGAGTCCAAGATAGTTACTGTTCCACTGTATTTGGCATTCATCAGACCTATCACTGAGTACAGTGCCCCCTTTGGTATGTACCTAACCAGGCATATCTAACAGTTGGAATGCCCACAGAGATTCTTCACTAAAAGAATACAGAGTGTAAGTAATGTGTCCTATGCAGACTGCCTCAAGGCTCTATCCCTGTATTCAGTCTCCTACAGGCTTTTGAGGGGAGCTCTATGCCTGGCATACAGGTCATTGTCAGACCCCACTCTGATGGACCACCTGCATATCCACAAAACAAACAGCACCAGAATTACCCATTCTAAAGACTTAAATTTTGCCTGTGATATAAATAGGACCTGTTGGAGAGAGATAGGTATGTATCGCATATATTACCTCATTTATGTAACAGGCTCCCCATCCGTGTGAAGCAGAATTCCTCCCTAATCCAGTTCAAGTGCAACTCGAACAATTGGGAAACTGGAAATTCATCCCTTGTTTGGCACCTATGTCTCTAATGGACACAGGTAACCTGTAAATGGGTCATCTCCCAGGCCCATGGTTACACTTATCAAGGGTATTGGAACTTGTCAGAGATTTGGGATGCATGGCTAGGCTTTAAAAGGCCCTTGTGGTAGTTAGCCTAGTAAACACCTATGAACCTATAGAGTTCAGTTAGCAGCAATTTCCAGCTTTCATATTTGGTTTTAAAAATTCTTCCTTGGCTTCATCTAAGCTTTGTAAGGCTTTATTGAGAGGCACACTCCTGCTGGGACCTCCCTATAAAAAAATGCTACTCCACCATGGGATTTAACTCTGTCACTGCAAGCCTTAATTCATTCCCCTTTTGAACCAGCAGGAAAAATATGATCTTAAATATCTGACCTGGAAAACTTTTCTAGTGGCTATTACCTCCGCTAGAAGAATTTCAGAACTTCAGGCAGTGTCTTCTAAACCTCCCTACTTGATTTTTTCATAAGGATAGAGTGTCATTATGGAACAATCCTTCTTTCCTTTCTAAGGTGGTGGCAGAATCCAGTGTTAGCAAATCCATTACCTGCCAGTCTTCTTTCCTAAATTTACGTACAAAGGTGAATATATATTGTAGTTATTGGATGTCCACAGACGATTATGTTTTTACTTACATAGAAAATGATGAAACCAACTATGTTGTGAGTGAAAGCGCTCAACTATTTATTTTGTTAATGTGTATACAGTTCGTTTTTATCATTGTGGAATAAACATATTTTTTACGAATGCAGAGGTGGTCGGACACTTATTGGTGATTCTGTGGCAACTATATTCAAGTTGGTTGCACTTGTTACATTCAATTATGTTTTTACTTACATAGAACAAAAAAATTACGAAGACAGATCAATTAATCTGATGCCAGATGTCCTTCATGGATGCATCTGCAGTCATAACAAATGGGTTGTCCTGTCGTCAGGCAGCCCTTCGGTCGGCCGGATTCCAAAGTCTGGGTCCGGCTTCGGCTGATGTCGCACTTCACCCGACGTCATCTCTGCTGGTCTTCGGGTATAAAGGCATCAGCCGACGCCATTTTCCTCAGTCTTTCTTGCCGCGTGGCACCCGAAGCAGAAGCTGTTCGCAAGTGCCGGTCGGTCAGATCCAGAGATTACTACTACCGAATACTACTTCGCAGACTTCTAAAAAGCTAAGTACCCCGTTGGGGACTCTTTCTTGCCTCAGCCGATGTCAGAAAAAGTCAATAACTGTTTAACTTGTGGGAAACAAATACCTCATAAAGATTTCCACTCTTACTGTCTGCCTTGCTTAGGCCCAGACCACGACGTAGCAGCCTGTTCGGCCTGTGCTTCCTTCAACCGACGAACGCTTAGGCGTCGGTCGGAGTTTGCTGAATAGTTTTTCGGCTCAGATTTTGCGTACATTATGCCGTCGGATCCTCCGACTACCCAAATTGTTAAAAAACGCAAAGAAAAAGACCGACACTCGCGGTCCGCGGTTTCGGCCGAAACCACGGTTAAGCAAGCCGCGAGTGTCTCGGTTTCGGCCGAAACCGAGAAAACCGGTCAATCTTCAGCCGAATCCATGACTACTACTGAGGCTCCTGCTATCTCAGTTGAATCGGCCTCAGAAATTTTGCCTACAATTGTGGTTCCTAGTGATTTATCAGACACCATCCCTTTGGATGTCTCTACCCCAGCACGTGGTGCTGCTAGGCCTCCTGCAGCCATGTCTATTAAGGCCTTTGCCAGGGCTAAAGCAGCCAAATCTGTTAAATCAGTGCCTGTTAAGCCCCCCTCACACAGGCCCACTTCAAGTTCACAAATGCTTACTCTGGCAGAGGATTTAATATCCTTAATTAGGGGATCCCAATCTCACCCAGACAGGGCCTCTCAGCCCCAGAAAGAGACCTAGAGCAGAGCCCCCGAGCCAGTGTCCTCTGATGATTCTGTGGATGACTCAGACATTACAGACCAGCCAGAGGCTCCTTTTTCTACTTATGAAGATTCCGATGCTGAAGAATCCATTCCAGCTGCCTCTCCACCAGAGGAATTTTCCTTTGGGGAAACCTTACATGCCATGAGAGAACAATTCCAATGGCAGGGACAAGATTTCTCAGATTCAAGAAAAAGGCTTAGGACTTTTCTGCACTTACCACAACATAGGCCCTTAGCTATACCTCCTGTACTGCCTGTTGTGGATGATGCATTTAATGATGTTTGCACTGCTCCTGATTCTTTACCTCCAGCCCCTGCCAAACCAGATAGATTTTACAGGGTGCCAGACACTCATCACCACCTATACAAGGCCCCACTTGCAGATCCCGAAACTATATCCCAGGGGCCTAAGGCAGTAGCCTCGACCTCAGCAAAAAACCCTATTCCTTCTGAAAGGGAATCCAGGTCCTTAGAGAGATGGGGGAAAAAAGTTTACACCTCTGCTACTCTCTCAGCTAGAGCTTTAAACTGTCAGTTTCATATGATCCAATACCAAGAGTTTATGCTTGATCAGTTAACTAAAAAACTGTCCTCTGATGAATCCTTAGATAAGAAATATGTACTAGAAATGGTGAATAACATCCAACAGGTTAGTAACCATTCCTTAAAATGTGGCTATGATGCACTGGAGGCTTCATTTAGATCAGCCATGACTGGCACAGTGATAAGAAGGCATGCATGGTTGAAAGAACAGGCCTTACCGGATCATGTTAAAGCAAAGCTGTTAGATGCTCCTATGGATAAGGCCAGTCTATTTGGTACACCTGCCCAGCAAGTAATGAAGAAAATGGAAGAAAAGGCAAAATCTGTACAAACAGTTAAAGATTTCTTACAGGTTCAGCCCCCAAGGTTTAGCAGGAACTGGCCTGCCAAAAATTGGTCCTTTCCAGACTCCACAAAATACCAAAGGGGCAGGAATAGACGCTCTAGAGGCAGAAATCAATCGAGAGGAGGTGCCTACAGAGGACGACAGTGGCAAGGCAATAACCGAGGCACAGACACAACCACTGCCACTGCAACAGGACAATCACAGTGACTTGGCTCTGACACCGCCTACCAGGGAGCAAATAGCAGCACCTTTAGGCGGAAAGTTAGCCTTATTTTCGAAAAATTGGCACTATATCACAAAAGACAAGTGGATTTTGCAAACCATAGACCAAGGCTACCGGTTCCACTTCCACACCTTACCAGTAAAAGAGGAATGCCAAACCTACCTCCAAATCAAAAACAGAAGCTCTACAGCAGATAGCGAAATTAGCAAAGATGAGAGCTGTGGAAAGAGTACCAATAACAGAACAGGGCAAAGGATTCTACTCCAGACTCTTCCTAGTACCAAGAAAAGAGAAAAGTTGGAGACCTATTCTCGACCTGTCCGTCTTAAACACATACATCATTGTCCCAAAATTCAAAATGCTGACCCTACAGCAACTTCTTCCCATGCTGGGCAAGGAGTGTTGGCTGGTAACTCTAGATCTCAAGGAGGCATACCTGCACGTCCCCATTCGACCAAATTGCAGAAGATACCTCAGATTTCTTGCAGGATCAGAGCATTATCAATTCTCAGCATTGCCCTTTGGCTTATCTACTGCGCCCAGAGTATTCACAAAATGCCTGGCATCAGTAATTGCTCACTGCAGACTACAGGGAATCCAAATTTCTCCATAACTGGACGACTGCCAGTTACAAGCGGACAACAAAAGCAAGCTGACAACAGATTTACAAAGGGTCATTTACTTGCTACAAGCCCTGGGATACACAGTCAATTTACAAAAGTCAAGGCTGATACCATCCCAAACAAGAACATTCTTGGGCACGGAATTGGACACAGTAAAACAAATGGCATCCCTAACTACAGAAAAACAAAAAGAACTCCCGCTTTACTTCTTGGCATAAACAAAGCAGAACAAACTAACAGCAAGAAAAGTTCTGCAGGCCTTGGGCTTCATGGCATCATGCATAATCTTGGTCCCACATGCCAGACTGCATATGAGAAAGCTACAGTGGTACCTAAAGAATTTATGGTCTCAACACAGGCACAGCTTAGAAACAGAAATCCCACTAATCCCATGCCTAAAACAGGAGTTCCTATGGTGGGCTCAAGCATGCCAGTCAAACCCAGGCTTACCCTTCCACAACTTTCGAGCAAGCCAAACCATCACAACGGACTCCTCAGACCTAGGATGGGGGGGGGGGGGCGCACATGCTGGACAAATGCATACAAGGATTGTGGACTCAAGACCAGCTGCACCTGCACATAAACCAAAAAGAAATGCTGGCAGTAAAACTGGCAATCCAAAAATTCAGACCATTCCTCAAAGAAGGCCATTTGATGATAAGGACAGACAACACCACAGTCATGTGGTACATCAACAAACAGGGAGGCACTCATTCATACCCCCTATGCAGAATGACTTTGGACCTTTGGAATCTGGCTCTGAGCTACAACATCCAGTTACAGGCAATATTTGTGCTGGGAAAAGAGAACACCCTAGCAGACATGTTAAGCAGAACCACCTCGGATGCTCACGAATGGATGCTACACACGGACATCTTCAAGGCCATCACAAAGAAATGGGGAATGCCACAAATAGATCTATTTGCATCCCCACTCAATCACCAGCTCAAAAAATTCTGCACAAGGACATTCCACCCACTTGCATGGAAGGTGGACTCTCTATCCTTCAGCTGGAAAGGCCTGACAGCATATGCATTTCCACCTCTTCCCCTGATGCACAAGGTACTACTGAAAATCAAAGAGGAACGTCCAAGGATAATCCTGATAGCTCGAATTGGCCAAGACAACACTGGTACCCATTGCTGAGGAGCATGTCTCGGGAGAGAATGTGGTCAATACCCCTGATGCCTTTGATGTTAACTCAGAACAACTACAACATCATGCATCCAAACCTAAAAACCTTGCAACTGACTGCCTGGAACATCACATAGCAGCAACTAACCCAGACCTTTCCCAAAGGGTTAAAGACATTATCCTTGAAGCCCGCAGACCTTCAACAAGAAGGAACTATGCAGGAAAATGGAAAAGGTTTGTCATTTGGAGTACTGAAAGAGGAAAAGATGTGTCGAACATAGATATTGCTAACATTCTGGAGTACTTGGCAGAGCTTCTGCATACAGGCCTGTCCTATTCCTCCATCAAGATACATGCATCAGCTATTTCAGCAGAATACAGCTTCGATCCACCTGTCTTTTCGCATCCTCTACTCAGACAGTTCCTCAGAGGGATCAAGAATGTAAAACCTCCTAGGAAACCACCATTACCAGCATGGGACTTGAACTTTGTGCTAGAAAAGTTGACACTCCCTCCGTTTGAACCAGCAGCAACAGCAGATCTGCAACACCTGTCCTGGAAAACTGCTTTCCTACTGGCAATTACTTCAGCAAGGAGGGTTTCGGAACTACAGGCCTTAATGGCAGTGCAACCCTTCCTAATCTTCCACATTTATGCCTAAGGTGGTATCCAGAGTGTCTTTAAACCAGGCAATCCGCCTTCCTACCTTCTTTCCCAATCCACAGAACAGGGGGGAAAGACTGCTGCATACCTTGGATGTACATAGGCAGTTACGCTACTACCTGGACAGAACCAAAAGTAACAGAAAAACTGACCAGCTTTTAGTAGCCTATGCAACAGGAAGGGAAGGAAAAGCAATTTCCAAACAGACAATCTCCAAATGGATAGGAAATTGCATAAGATTCTGTTACTCCTACCATGGAAAACCAATTCCACAGAACATAAGACCTCATTCTACAAGGGCTACAGCCACTACCACAGCTTTCTTACGAGGAGTGGCAACCAAGGACATTATTGAGGCGGCTACTTGGACCTCCGTGCATACATTTGCCAAGCATTATAATTTACCTCTATACTCTAGATCCCGAGCAGGGTTTGCCACTGCTGTACTGCAAGGGATCCTAACTACACCATAATTTTTCTTCCTCCACCCCTAGTTTGGCAATGGTATTCTACCCATTTGTTATGACTGCAGATGCATCCATGAAGGACATAGTACAGTTTTGTACCTACCATAAATGTAGATGTCCGAACTGGATAGCATCTGCAGTCAGGATTACCCACCCTCCTTCCCCTCTGTGGTACTCCTAGGGTATTTACCCTCCTAATAGCTAGCTGGGGGGGGAGTCTCTTATGGTGTATTTGTTTGTATATATGTACATACATGCTTATTTTTTGTGTTTGCCTTCTACCTTTTGGAAACATTGGCATTTATCCAAAATTTAGCCTTCCAAGAGGGCAACTGGCATC
Organism: Protopterus annectens; assembly: GCF_019279795.1. Lineage (NCBI taxonomy): Eukaryota > Metazoa > Chordata > Ceratodontiformes > Protopteridae > Protopterus > Protopterus annectens. The sequence goes on along the minus strand of NC_056747.1, from coordinate 808,151,252 downwards.
TGGGGCAAGAAACACTGAGGAAAATGGCGTTGGCTGATGCCTTTATACCCGAAGACCAGCAGAGATGACGTCGGGTGAAGTGCGACATCAGCCGAAGCCAGACCCAGACTTTGGAATCCGGCCGACCGAAGGGCTGCCTGACGACAGGACAACCCATTTGTTATGACTGCAGATGCTATCCAGTTCGGACATCTACATTTATGGTAGGTACAAAACTGTACTTTTTCATTCATCCTCACAAATGGGTTCTGGATCTGAGATTGGATCTGACTCTACCGTTACTACAGCTCATGGAAACATTCCAGCTGTCCCCTACCCATAATGCACTGCAGCCCTGTCACCTCAGATCTTGTTTGCATGACCAGGTGTTTTACTGAAGAGCTCTCCAGCATTCCTTTATTTTAGGTGATATTTACCTTATTTTTTATATGTACTACCTTCATTTTTCTTTCTGAATCTCTCCTTGATCTTCATTTCTCCTGTTTCGCCATACATTATCTTTTTCCCCACTGCATCCCATGCAGATTGACCTGTCGTAGGCTGCTGGCTTCGCTGCTGTACATGTTGCATTCCAACCCTTCTCTACTTCCATTGAAACCTTCCTAATAAGGGATTCTACAGAGAAACTCTGCAAAACCCCACGAAGAACCACAAACAACCCTTCTCAAGATATCTACAAGTCTGTACGTGTTGCATTCCAGCCCTTCTCTACTTCCATTGAAACCTTCCTAATAAAGGATTCTACAGAGAAACTCTGCAAAAACCCATGAAGAACCTCAAACAAACCCTCTCAAGATATCTACAAGTGTATGTACTGCTGTCTGTAAACCTAATTTTCTACCTGTGCTCACTACTGTAGTGACTGTATTTTTCCCCGTGCTAGCCAAGCAGCCTACCAAGCCTTTTTGGTTTATCCCTCAACTCTCTTACCCTCTACGCTATTTGTCCCAGGTATGTTTTGTACAACTAGAGGGTGCTGTCCACTCACTTAACTACTAGACTACTTTTTTTTTTCTACTCTGTCCTAACTAGCCCTACTTTTTTCATTTTCTTTCCCTTCTGGCCTGCTGTACCTTGTGCTGTACTCTACTACCTTTCTCCCCCACACCCTCCTGTCTACTGCTCAGTATTTCTCCTACACTTAACATTTCTCCCGTAGCTAGCTGATTGGTTTCTGACAGCCACCTTCTTTCCAGCTCACTCTGCTCTTTTTTCTCCCACAGCTCCACCTCCCTTTCCTGTTCCTTTTTACCCTCCCCCCTTTTCTGCACTCTTTCCTGCCCCTAGTTTATTTAGTGATGCTGTTAGCCGTGGCGCCATCTTTAAGTTTTCCCTACTGCATCCCACGCAGATTGACCTGTCGTAGGCTGCTGGCTTCGCTGGTAAGTGCTGTTCACTGTTCAGGCTGCTGCCTCAAAAGGTAAATGTGATTACTCGGCTGGTGTGAAGCCATAACTTGCAGTTTTGTTTATTTACTTGTTTTATTATCTGCTGTTGTCTTTCCTGACTTCTGTGGCTTTTTTTTACCTAGTTGACTGCACTTTAATGTAACGCTGCATGTTTGTGCTACAGAGTACTGTTCTTGATTGATTTGCAAGGACATAAAACCTGGTCTCTGCAATAGAAGCGTACCCATGTTACCTACAGTTGCTTTCATCGTAGTTTACCGCCTCTACACCAGTGGCCTTGAAAACTGCTTCCTTACTTGTCTATAGTGCAGCCAGGAAACATTGCTGTGTGAGTGAGTTTCAGAGCGGGGTCTTTGGATTCTGTGCCGTGTTTTAGCTCCAAATAGAAGGTCACATTTGTAACATTTGAAATTACCCCTACTGTGGTCAAAGGGTGCCTCTGCTGCTGACCACTGTGCCCCTTATACTGCCTGCAGTCCTTCCGTGGCTCTCTACACCAATTCTAAGGGGTATGGGAATATTTAGTTATGAAGTATATTATATTTGAATACGAGGGAATGTATAGAGTGCTAGCAACAACGTTCTCTGCATTTGGCCCTCTAGGCTTCTACTGTTAGTCAACCTCGCCTCAAAGTAGGGTTGCTGAAACTTGCCTTTCGAACATGTTACTTCGCTTAGAATTAGCAAAGTGTTCTCCCTCTGTTACGAACTCTTTGGTGCGAGCATTGCATTGAATGATACCTATTATTACAAGCCAACAGCGTTAGAACTAAACACTACTCCACTGCATTGTTTAGTATACCTTTTACCACTGTATAATCTACAATTAAAGCTAATCATCATTTTAAGTTTTGGAACTAGCTTCAAACTCTGCAGTCTTCAACTGTTTTATTTAATTTAATAGAATTGCTCTGATTCTTCTATGTATTGCTATTTAATGTTATTTTAATGGTATCTAATGCTATTTAATAACTGAGATAACAGTTTATAACTACCTCTAATGTATTGCTATTTAATGCTATCGAATGCCATTTAATAACTGAGAACCGTTTATAACTACCTGGTTTTGCCTTAAAGTAGTGATTTCTTTTACCTAACACGTGCTATAGGTTTGTTTTATTCTCTGTTAGCTGTTTTTTACCTACTGTGGCATCGAATGACAGTATTAAACATCAAGTTAGCTGATTTTGCCTAAAATAGCAATCTGCTGTATTATGGTTTAAAAGGGTAAAGAGATCCAAAGACAGAAAACCAGAGATAGTCCACAAATGACCCTTAACAGAGGAGAAAGAAAGCCAGAGTACAGTAACTCACATTGAGGCAGCCCCAGCCTAAAAAGGATCCTGGTTCTTGGACTAGCACCAAGTGGAAAATCATTTTCACTTGGACATGTATGTTTTCCTAGTTGTATCTGTTGCACATCCCCAGAAGAACGGAATCAGAATTCTATCATCTAGGCAGTCAGCTGAAAAGTCTTCAGGTTGGGGTGCATCAAACAACCCCTGTTTTGTGTGAGAAAATCCAGAATGTAGAGCAAGCCTATGGTAATTGCCCTAGTTTCAAAGAGAGAGCCACTGTTGCCTGGGCCAAAAGGAGGTCACCACCATCATTTCTGGAAAGTCATTATGGATCTTTAGAAGAACCCTGGATAGCAGTGGAAATGGTGGAAAAGCACAGAGGAAAATTACTAATCAAGGAAATGAGAAGATATCGGCCTTCCAGGCTTCTTTGCAAGGAATCATGGAACAGAATTTCTTTAATTGTCTCTTCTGAGAGAAGGCAAACAAATCTATTTGGGGTATTACCCACAGCTGTATTAGTTCTTGGAAGACCCCAAAGTGAAGTACTGAGAAGTACACAGGACACCAATTTCTCTCTAGTATGTCCTTCCATTTAAAACTGCTGTAGGTGAGACAGGCTTCTTGAGACAGAGACCTGCTACCTGGAACCACCTGCCTACAGACATAAAAAATATAGAAACCATTAATGATTTTCTCTCTGCTATCTAATGTATAATACTTTCCATAATCCAATTTTTTTTTTTAACTGTGGTGGTGGTGCTGTGGTAGCATTATCGCCTCACAGTAAGACGTCCTGTTTGATTCTCAGCTAAAGTGTCTTCTGTGTGGAGACATGCGTGAATGGGCGTACCTTCGTTGAAGGTTCGGTACGTAAAAATCTACTGCCAATCATTAGCGGACCGGAGTTCCGCTGTGGCGACCCCTAACCAGGAAAAGCCAAAAGATACAACAACAAAAGTTTAGTTTTAACTCTGTGTAGCTTTATTATCTGGTGCTACAAAAGTTTAGTTTTAACTCAGTGTACTGCAATGTAATGCTCTCTACACTAGGTGTCTTTGATATTCCTCCACTGCCTCTTTTTGCTCTTCCACTACACTACTTTTCTTCTTTTTGCTCTTCCATTACACTACTTTTCTCTCTCTTATTCTCACCTTGTTGCTTCTCTCTCCAACCCTTCTGTATTTCTCTCTTTCTTCCAGCCGATTGTGCCTATTTTCCGTCTTCCCTACTTTCTTTAGCCTACTGTGTTATCTCTTTTCTGCCTCCTCCTGTGCCTTTTTTCCCCCTCTCCTGCTTTCAATAATGGTTATTTTGTTCTGCTCTTCTCCCTACAGCTGTACGTGTTGCATTCCAACCCTTCTCCACTTCCATTGAAACCTTCCTAATAAGGGATTCTACAGAGAAACTCTGCAAATCCACATGAAGAACGATGCTAAAACCCCACGAAGAACCTCAAGCAACCCCTCTCAAGATATCTACAAGTGTATGTACTGATATCTGTAAACCTAACTCACTACTGTAGTGACTGTATTTTTCCCCGCGCTAGCCAAGCAGCCTACCAAGCCTTTTTGGTTTATCCCTCAACTCTCTTACCCTCTACGCTATTTGACCCAGGTATGTTTTGTATAACTAGGGGGTGCTGTCCACCCACTTAACTACTAGACTACTTTTTTTTTTCTACTCTGTCCTAACTAGCCCTACTTTTTTCATTTTCTTTCCCTTCTGGCCTGCTGTACCTTGTGCTGTACTCTACTACCTTTCTCCCCCCACACCCTCCTGCCTACTGCTCAGTATTTCTCCTACACTTAACATTTCTCCCATAGCTGGCTGATTGGTTTCTGACAACCACCTTCTTTCCAGTTCTTCCCGCTCCGTTCGCCCTGCAGGCTCACTCTGCTGCCCTACCCTGCCCCCAATTCCCACCCGACCTCAGTACTCCTACATTTATACTCTATAAAAGATCCCTCCCCAAAATCCAATACTTCCATACATCTTCTCCTCCCCTTCCTCCCTCCTACCTGCCAATCACTATCACAACTCCCCACCCACCTAAACTCCATTATCCTCCTCTCTACTATGCCTAGACAAATTCCCCCTACCATTCATTCTCTTCCACCTATCTTCATTTACACATCTATCTATATCCATATTCCTACTTCATCTATACCAAGCCACCTCCTATACCCACTTTCAACTGCACCTTTCCCCTCTTCCCCCTACCCTCTCTACCACACACTTCCATACCATTTCTGTTTCTTTACTTCAATCCTACCCTCTTCTCCACTTCAAAGTAAAGCTTTTCCCCATCTCAATTAAATGCTGCAAACCTAAACCTATACACTATCAAACACAACTCTCAAAGACCAAACCAAAAGTACTTCTTCCTTTTCTCTCTTACCTCTGCTTAGCTGGGATCATACACCCAAATCCTGGACCAGATACTGCTTCTAGCCCCCACCACCCTATTACTATTAATAAATACAACGTTAAATACCTCAAATTCCTCACCATCAATGCCCATAGTCTAAAAAATAAATTAACTCTCTTTCATGCTTGGCTAAATCACAACTCACCTGACACTGTAGCCATCTCTGAAACCCGGCTAAAGTCACATATCACTGACTCCGAATTCCTTCCGCCCCTGGATTTCAATCTCTTAGATTGGACCGCTTAAATAGAAGAGGCAGTGGTGTAGCCTTAATCTACTCCAACCAGCTACCCATTACTCCATACCCTAATCCCATCCCTTCTTTCAACAATGCAGAACTAGTAATTGGCCTACTAAAAATAAATAACCATAAAAACGTCTGCATTATATCCCTCTATATCCCCCCTGGTAACAACACCACTACCCTAGAAGGAATCCTCTCCCTGGACCTCCTCTAATATTAAGCTAGAGACCTATATACTTGGAGATGTAAATATTGATTGGAACAAAATCAATAAGCCTAATCGTACCATATCAATCAACCTATTTAACTACACCCAACTAACTAATTCCATTACCAGACCTAACAAAGCAAGCCCCCCTGGCTCTGCACTATATTGGATCTTGGTATCCCATCCTAATAATGTTATACCTGACCCACTAGGAGACCACTTCCCAGCCTTCACCCATTGAGCTACCCTCACTTCTCCACACTCCTACCAGTACATTCATATAGGTAACCTTTCAAACTTTAATCCTACTACTTTTTCTGACTCCCTTAAACAAACTAACTGGAGCTCCCTAAAAACCCTTCCATTAGACAAAGCTGTTGAATTTTTCAACTCAACTGTCTTAAATGTTCTCAACTCCGTAGCTCCCATAAGAGTAAAAACTAAGACCGCCCCTTGGCTAACCAAAGATACCAAAAAAATGATGCTACAAAGAGATAAAACCTGGAAAACATACCTCCAACATAAACAGCCTGAAATCCTACTTAAATACAAGCAACTACGCAACATTGTCAAAAAAAACAAGTCATTAAAGACAAAAAGTCTTACTACACCAAACTACAAGTAAATCATCCAAAAAACCCCCAAAAAATCTGGAACTCAATTAATTCCCTTCTTAACCCAGTTAATAAAATCAACCACTGTCCTGACACCAGCAAATCTGACCATGAATTTGCCCATCTATTCAATTCCTTCTTTACCTCCTCTATTGCAGAACTGACCAAGACCTTTACCAACAATAACCCTTCTCCTCAGCCCACTCAATCTTTCTCTTCCCCCAAGTCCCCCTCCTCCTACTTTCGAACCAGTCTCAACCTACCATATCAAGAAATTACTCTCAAAAGTAAAGCCATGCTCCAATGCCCCCGACAACATCCCATCCTCCTTCCTAAAAATAGACACTGAAGGTATTGCCCTCCCAATCCATATTCTGATCAATAGATCCCTGCTGGAATCTTATGTACTGAAATTATGGTGTGCTGCCTATATTCTACCTCTTCATAAGAGTGGCAAAAACAATAGTGTCTCAAATTTCCGACCCATAGCTATCCTCTCCCCAATCTCTAAACTTCTTGAAAAATGCATCCACCTTCATCTCATGCCTTTCCTAACCAAACACCAGCTAATCACTCCCACCCAACACGGCTTCCGTCCAGGACACACAGTACCAACACTGCCCTTCTCTCCTTCTTGCACACTGTAAATCTCGCCTGTGACTCTGGTAAAACAGTATCAACAGTTCTTCTGGATTTATCCAAAGCATTCGATACCATCTCCCATACCCACCTACTAAACCATCTTTCCAATCTTAATCTCTCCCACAAGACCCTTTCCTGGTTCTTCAGCTATCTCTCTGATAGGTCTCAGGCTGTAAAAGGGGACAAGGCACCTCCACCTTCCTTCCAACCCCTACTGGGGTACCCCAAAGATCCATACTTGGCCCAGTGCTATTCAACATCTTTATTAACGACTTTCACAAAGCCATACCCAACACCAGAATTGTGCAATATGCAGATGATTCTACTTTAATTTGCTGCGCTACTAACCTAGCTGAGCTCCAATCCTTGACACAAACTGCTTTCTCAACCACCGAAAATTGGATGCTCCAAAAATCACCTCTCACTAAATGCCAACAAATACAAATTTTTTCTGTTTTCCTCCTCCAAAACTTCCCCTATTGATAAAAACTCACTCCAAATTATCAGCCAAAACAACTCCACCATAGAGATTGTTCCCTATATAAAACTTGGTTTACTTTACAGAAACAGCCACTTCCTCTCTCCTTCCACCAGACTAACTCTAGCCAATACCTATCTATTACCCTCTCTCCTGTACGGTGCTCCTCTACTTACTAACTTATCCGCCACTCTCTCCTCCAAACTGGAAACATGTTACAATAAAATCTCTAAATTTGCAACCAAAGCCAAATCCTCCTCCCATCATTGTTCTTCCCTTCATTCATTAAATTGGCTTGAACTCCCCAACCATCTAGACTATCTCCAAATCACCTCTGCCCACATATTATTGTTCCAACCTACCACATGCCCTGCACTAACCAATATTCTACGACCTTATACACCCCACAGAACCCTTCGATCTACCCACCAAAACCTAATCTCCGTCCACAAATTCAATCGTCCTACTGGTCAGCTTCTGCTATCCTTCTTCTCTAAGGACCTGTGACAACTTTGAAAACTTTAAAACTCAACTACATTCCTATCTTTATTCAAACAGGAAATGCAACTGTACTCTTTCTCCCAATCCACATATGCTCTCCTCCACTTATACTCCTGGCTAACATTCACATCAAACTAATCCTTACACTCAAATGTGGATATTATAAATTACAGTAATGTAATATGTAGCCCTGATGCTGTGTACCTGCCTTTCTTGCCTAAATGAAATTGTAACTGGTTTCTTCTTCTGAATTCTACCTGTTTTAAAGTTTGTAAAGCAATTATTCTTTGTAATAATTTTTGTAACTAAACCATGTATTGCGGAGCTTTTCTCTCCGGGCCTCCACTGAAAACGGGCTCCTTGAGCCCAGTGGACCTCCCCGGTCATCAGAATGGAATAAATAAATAAGTTATCTTAAAAAAAAAAAATGTTTTTCTTTCTTGGATTTCCCCGTTTCTTCCCTTGCCTTTGTCTGCGAAGGGGTTCAAAAAGTGTACCTGTTGCGGGCACAAGGTGCCCTTTTCCGACGGGCATTTTGTTTTCCTATATTGTCTAGATGTTTTTCGTGTTTCACTGTGGTAGTCATCACACTTGAGTTATCCTGCCAGGGGTAGCCCTCAGTCGGCCCGAATACCAGAGGCTTAGTATTTCTGCATCGGTTGCTGTTGCTTCAGGACTGACGTCAGGTCGCCAGTGGTATAAAAACAGGCAGCTGACACCATTACGTCAGTCTTTCTTGCTGAGGAGCCCGAAGCAGAAGCAGTCCGCATGAGTGCCAGTCGGCCGCTACCTGAGTTTTCGTTTCCGAAATTCAAGTTGAAGTCTTCTGAAGCTAAGTATCCCATTGGGGATCCTTTTTTCTTGCTCTAACCGATGTCAGAAAAAGTTAACAATTGTCTCACCTGTGGAAAGCAATTACCACACCAAGATTTCCATTCTTACTGTGTCACCTGTTTAGGCCCAGACCATGACGTACCTTGCTGCCGGTTTTGTGCTTTGTTCTACGCCCAAACTATTCGTCGTTGGGCCCTTATTGTAGCTAGATACTTTCGATGTTCTTTGTGTTTCACTGTTGCAGTCATTGCATTTGGGGTTATCTGCTTGTAGTAGCCCTCAGTCCGCCTGATTAACAAAGTCTTTGGTCTTGCGTTGGTTGCTGTCCCTTCTTCCATGACGTCAGGTCGTCAGGGGTATAAAACTTGCAGCTGACGCCATTACATCAGTCTTTCTTGCTGTGCAGTGCCCAAAGCAGAAGCAGTTCACAAGTGCCGGTCGGCTGACTCCTGAAATTTTTGTTTTCGCATTTTAGAACCGAAGTCTTCAACTAAAGCCAAGTACCCCGCTGGGGAAACTTTTTCTTGCTCCTTACCGATGTCAGTAAAAGTTAATAATTGCATTTCTTGTGGAAAGCAAATACCTCACAAAGATTTTCATTCATACTGTATTCCTTGCCTAGGCCCTGACCACGACGTACCTTGCTGTCGGTTTTGTGCCTTATTTAATCACCACACTATCCGTTGTTGGTATATTTTCGCCTCTAAATATTTCAGTTCTCGGTTCAATTATCCAGAAATGTCATTGGTAAGCCATCTGACTACCGGCATTCTGAAAAAATGCAAAGATAAAGACAGAGACAGGCTTCCTAGGTCTAAAGCTGCTGACGACGCTTCTCCTAAGCCAGTCACCAGTTCGCTAATACTCAGTGAGGTGCTTTCGCAGCCCCTGATACCCGCTACTTCTGATTCGCAGGCCTCTACTGAGACCCAGTCGGAGTCTGGTATGCCACAAGATGCTTCAACTGTGGAACCCGCGGATGTCTCTACCTTGGATGGGTATGGAGCCGCTATGCAGGCACCGGCTTTTGAGGGTATATTCAGGCCTATGGACTTGCATATTAAACCGACGCCTCCTTCTTTAAGGCCTAAACCTCAAACCATGCCTAGAAAACTGATGCCCAGGCTACATGCTCAGGCCTCTATGCCTAAAAAACAAATAAGAATGGCTGAAGATCTTATAACTTTAATCACGGGAAGCCAACTACCCTCTTCTAAGAGACCTAGGACTGAATTTGTCTATGAATCTTCTGACCAGGATTCTGATTTTGTTTATGAATCTTCTGACCAGGATTCTGATTTTTCTGATCTGAATTTACTCGTATCTACTTATGAGGATTCTGATACAGAGGACTCTATTCCATCTGCTTCCCCTCCAGAGGATTTTTCTTTTGGTGAAACCTTGCACACTCTAAGGGAGCATTTCCACTGGGAAAGCCAGGATTTTTCTGATTTGAAAAAGAGGCTTAGGGATTTCTTACTCCTGCCTCAGCATAGGCCTTTAGCTATACCTCCTGTACTAGACATTGCTGATGATGCCTTTTCAGAATCTGGTGTGGCCCCTTATTCTTTGCCTCCTGCTGTCTGCTGCTCTGGCTGCTGTAACTGCTCCCAGAAAACCTGACAGATACTACAGGGTTCCTGATTCTCACAAATTCCTTTTTAAAAATACTGTTGCGGATCCAGAGACTATTTCACAGGGACCCAAGGGCATTAAGGCTTCTACTGCCAAAAATCCTATCCCTTTTGATAGAGACTCCAGGGCGCTGGATAGATAGGGTAAGAAGGTTTACTCTTCAGCAACCTTGGCCATTAGGGCCTTAAACTGCCAGTTTCATATGTTAAAGTATCAACAACATATTATTGGATAGCTTAAACAGAAAATAATGTTGATTCCTGACTGTGCTGAAAATAAAGAATTACAGGATTTAATGCATTCTGCTGAACAGGTTGGAAAACATACTTTGCAATGTGGGTTTGATTCATTAGATGCCTCTTGCAGGGCTGCTGTCACTGGGTCTGTACTCAGAAGGCATGCTTGGCTTAAGGAGCAATCTTTGCCTGATCATGTTAAAGCTAAAATGTTGGATGCTCCCTTAAATCAGGACCGTCTGTTTGGCAACAAAGCTGAGGAAGTTCTTAAAAAGATGGAAGATGAAGCTAAATCTGTGCAAACTGTCAAAGATTTCTTACAAGTTCAGTCTCCAAGATTTAGTAGGCATTGGCCCTCTAAGAATTGGCCCTTTCCAGCCCCTTCTAGGCCTTCTCAATCCCATTGCAGACACAGCAGAAACCCCAGGTTTCATTCCAAGGGTACGCACAAGACTAAGCAGTGGGGGGCTTCCGCTTCCAAATCTGGGAGTAGTAGGACCCCCCCCCCCCCAATGGAAAACTGTCTCAATGACTTGATTTTACTTCTCAACAGAATGCTCCTTTAGGGGGAAAGATTGGTCTGCAGGCCAAAAACTGGGAACTCATTACCCAGGACAAATGGGTTTTAAATATAGTGTCCCAAGGATACAGATTTCACTTCAAGACATTACCAATGCCAAAAGGTTCATAGGTTCATAGATTAGTACTAGGCTAACTGCCCTTACAAGCCATTTTAAGCCTAGCCAATTATCCCTTGTGAGACTCAAACCCTGCACCTTGTGTTTGTAAGGCAAACACCTTAAACATAAGGCCACCCTCCCAACCATGGCCAGATCTACCCCCATACCAGTGGGCAGAGGCTCAAAAGCAAATACTCTCTCTTTTAAACATAAAGGCTATTCAAACTGTACCAGAAGAGGAAAAAGGACAAGGTTTCTACTCAAGACTTTTCCTGGTACCCAGAAAAGACAATTCATGGCGTCCTATTCTGGACCTGTCTACTCTAAACACCTTTTTGTTGATTCCAAAATTCAAGATGCTGACTCTTCATCAGTTGCCAGTTGCTTCCTATGCTAGGAAAAGATGCCTGGATGGTAACACTCGATTTAAAGGAAGCGTACCTGCACATCCCAATCAGGGAATCTTGCAGAAGATACCTACGCTTCAAAGCAGGCTACAATCACTACCAGTTCTCTGCACTGCCCTTTGACTTCTCTACTGCACCCAGGGTATTCACAAAGTGGCCTAGCCTCAGTCATTGCATTTTGCAGGCAAAGAAATATTCAAATATACCCATACCTGGACGATTGTTTAATTCAGGCAGAAAGCCAGGACATACTTTTGAATCATCTGGCTTTTGTACAAAGGGCGCTAACTTGTCTGGGGTACGCCATAAACAAAAAGAAATCACACCTGGTATCCTGTCAACAAATTACATTCCTGGGAGCAAGCTTGAATACAACTTTCCAGATGTCTTTTCTCATCCCAGAGAAACAAATTTATTTGACAACCTACTTCAAACAAGTGGCCACAAAAACCCTACTATCTGCAAGGCAAATACTATAAGCCTTGGGGTTCATGGCCTCCTGCATTCTTCTAATTCCATATGCAAGACTGCATATGAGGAAACTACAGTGGTATCTAAAAAGCCTATGGTGTCAACATTCTCAAGATCTAGAAGCAATGTTTCCTATTATACCTTCCCTACGCCTAGAGTTTCTTTGGTGGGCAGAGGCCTGCCACCAAAACAAGGGACTGCCATTCACACCACCCCCTGCCACCCAAACCCTAACAACGGACTCATTCGATTATGCATGGGGGGGGGGGGGCTCACCTGGCAGGGAAGTGCATTCAGGGCAAATGGAACCCAAGTCAAATGCACCTGCATATCAATCAAAATGAAAATGTTAGATGTACAGAATGCTCTGACAGCCTTCAAGGGTCACATTCTTCCAGGACAATTAATGGTAAAGACGGACAACACCACTGTTATGTGGTACATAAACAAGCAGGGGGGTGCACATTCTTACCCCCTCTGCAGACTAGCCATGGCATTGTGGAACACAGCCCTGAGCTACCAAGTGCATCTACAAGCTCAATTCCTGCTAGGAAAACTAAATATGCTGGCAGACAAACTAAGCAGGAACCTTACTGACCCACACGAGTGGAAACTGGAACCAAGGATTTTCAACATGTTGACAAACAAATGGGGGAGCCCAGATGTAGACCTGTTTGCCTCCCCCCAAAACTATCAATTGGACAAATTTTGCCCAAGGACTCCCCACAAACGAGCTGAAAGTGGATGCTCTGTCCTTCGGCTGGAAAAACCTATTAGTTTATGCCTTTCCTACTCTGCCTCTGCTCTCCAAAGTACTACTAAAGATCAAACAAGACAAACCAAGGACAATTTTGATTGCACCAGACTGGCCACGCCGCACCTCCTCAGACTCCTACCATATTGTCTCAGCAGGAGAACCAGATTCTGCACCCTCAGGTTTAAACACTGAACCTAGCAGCCTGGCTAATTACCTAAGCTCTCCTTTACCATCCCTCAGTAAACCAGTGATGGATATCATTTTAGAGGCAAGGATGCCTAGTACTAGAAAATCTTATGCGGAAAAATGGAAAAGATTTTGTGCCTGGAACCAATCTCAAGGGATGAGCACAGCAGTGCCCAATTTACCTCAGTTTTTACAATACTTAACAGAGATGCTACACAAGGGCCTTCTTTCACGCCTCAGCCATTTCAGCTTATTATAACACAGAACCTCCCCTCTTCTCTCATCCACTGCTTAAGCAGTTCCTCAGAGGGGCCAAAAATCTATGGGTAACAGAAAATACACCCCTGGGATCACTTCATTGGCTCTGCTTGATGGAGGCTCAGTTAATTAATCAATGGGACGGCGAAAGCCAACACACACTGGCTAGGCTTATAAATGCCCTCTGGCAGATAGCCTAGTACCTACCTACCTACCTATGACCATGCAGGAGAGCCACAACTCCAGCCTGGGACCTTAACTTTGTATTGGAAAAGCTCACCCTTCCTCCTTTCGAGCCAGCTGCCACTGCAAACTTAAAATTCCTTTCTTGGAAAACAGCTTTTCTTTTAGCAATCACTTCAGCAAGAAGGGTATCTGAATTACAGGCCCTCATGGCAGTGGAGCCTTTCATCATCTTTCATGCGGGCAGGGTGTCCCTCAGTACCAATCCCTCCTTTATGCCCAAGGTGGTATCCAGTGTGGCCCTTAATCAGTCCATTCATTTGCCAACCTTCTTTCCTAATCCACAGAACAAAGGGGAATGGATACTGCACTCCTTAGACATGCACAGACAACTTAGATTCTACTTGGACAGGACTAAACCTCAAAGGAAATCTGACTTAACTGCTGGTGGCATTTGCTGCAGGGGCAGAGGGGAAGGCTATTTCAAAGCAAACCATTTCCAAATGGATAGGCTATTGCATTCATTTGTGCTACAAGCACCATGGAAAACCTATCCCACAGGGGATCAGACCCCACTCAACCAGGGCTGCATCTACCTCTACAGCCTTTCTCAGAGGCATCCCTACCAGGGACATCCTAGAAGCTGCTACCTGGAGTTCTGTGCATAATTTCACCAAGCATTACCATCTGCCAATTTTTTCTAAATCCAGAGCTGGCTTTGCCACTGCTGTCTTGCAGGGTCTTATAGCTGTTCCTAATGCTATCTAAATTCCTCCTCCCATCCTTAGCTTTGGGAATATACCCAAATGTAATGACTGCAAAAGTGAAACATGAAGAACATAGTACAGTTGTGTACACTTACCATAAGTGTAGATGTTAGAGTTTATTCACTGTTAACAGTCCTGGTTACCCTCCCTCCAGCCCCCTTTCTTCTTTGGCTATACCGCTACTCTCTATTACTATGCTCAAAAGCTTTTTAGTGTATTTGCTTTTTTGTTGGAGGTATAACCTAGTATATTTATAGATTTAATTGCTTCCCTATTAGGGGGGCACCTGACATCTGGGGCAAGAAAAACTGACGTAATGACGTCGGCTGCATGTTTTATACCCCTGACGACCTGACATCATGGACGAAGGGACATCAACCGACGCAGGACCCAAGACTTTGTTAATCAGGCTGACTGAGGGCTAGTGCAAGCAGATAACCCAAATGTAATGACTGCAACAGTGAATACACTCAAACATCTACATTTTTGGTAAGTGTACACAACTGTACTTTCTCGATCTCTGTATTCTGAAATGGCTTCGGTAAGCTATCCGGCTACCGATCTTCCGAAAAAACATAAGGATAAAGACAGAGAGAGACCGCACAGGTCCAAAACTGCCGACAACGCTTCCGTTAAGCTAGTTGCCAGTTTGCCGGTACTCAGTGAGGTGCTTTTGCAGCCCCTGATGCCCGCTTCAGTGGATTCGCAGGCCACTACCGAGACCTGTTCAGAGTCCGGAATGACGCGAGACTCTTCTTTGACTGTGGAACCTGCTGATGTCTCCAACTTGGATGGGTCCGGAGCCACTGTGCAAGCACCGGCTTCTGAGGAAGTTCTTCGCACTACCAATATTCGACACAAACCAACTTCTTTCGTGTCTTCAATTCTTTCTAAATCTACCGAGTTTGTAAGGCCAAGAGTACGAGCAACATCTAAAAAACCAACGACCCTAACTCAAGCGCCTGCTTCCTTGCCACAATCACAGATGCTTAAAATGGCTGAAGACCTTATCATGCTGATTAGGGGAAGCCAACCTTCCCCTGCTAAAAGAAAAAAAGACTTGCCCCCTGCGGCTTTATCTGACCAAGTCCGACGACTCTGAGGTTCCTGATTATGAAGACATGCCCTTATCTGCCTATGAGGATTCAGATGCAGAGGAATCCATTCCTTCTGCCTCCCCTCCAGAAGATTTTTCTTTTGGTGAAACCCTACATACTTTGAGAGAGCATTTCCATTGGGAATGCCAGGATTATCGTCAGTCCAAAAAGAGACTCAGGGAATTTTTAGATTTACCACAGCACAGACCCTTAGCTATCCCTCCTGTTCTGGATGTTGTGGATGATGTCTTTATGGAATCCAGTTTAACTCGAAATACTTTATCCCCTGCTCACAAGAAACCTGACAGGTACTACAGAGTCCCTGACTCTCACACATTTCTCTTCAGAAATCGTACTGCTGACCCAGAGGTTATCTCCCAAGGACCTAAAGTAATAAAAGCAACTACAGCTAAGAATCCCACCCCCTCGGACAGGGATTCCCGAGCTTTAGACAGATTGAGTAAAAAAGTATACACCTGTGCAACTCTTGCCATTAGAGTATTAAATTGTCAGCTCCACATGCTGAAATACCAGCAACATACTATGGAACTTATTAAGCAAAAATTATCTACCTTCCCTGACTGTGCAGAAAATAAAGAATTACAGGAGCTTATGCATTCTGCAAGCCAAGTCAGCAAGCATACCCTGCAATGTGGGCTTGACGCCTTAGAAGCATCTTGCAGGGCAGCAGTCACAGGTTCTGTACTTAGAAGGCATGCCTGGCTTAAGGAGCAGACCTTGCCAGACCATGTCAAATCAAAATTATTGGACGCAGCTTTGAACAAGGACAGTCTGTTTGGTACCAAAGCAGAAGAGGTTTTAAAAAAGATGGAAGAAAGAGGTTTTAAAAAAGATGGAAGAAAAAACTAAGTCTATGCAGAAAGTCAAAGATTTTTTGCAAGTGCAGCCTCCCAAGATTCAGTAGGCGTTGCCCCTCAAAACATTGGTCCTTTCCAGCCCCCTCAAGGCCACCTCAAACTAGACCTAGGGGAAACAGACCCCCCCCCCACTCCAGACTACAGTCTCAGGGTATGCAGAGATCTAAACAGTGGAGTACCTCCATTTCTAAAACAGGGAGTGCTAAGCCACCCCATTATGGAAAGAATTCACGATGACTTCTCAACTCCTGCCCTCACCTCTGCCCAATTGTTCGTGCCCCCAGGAGGAAAACTTGCCCACCATGCAAAAACTGGACCTCCATCACCAACGATCGATGGATAGTATTCCAGGGGTCCAAATTTTATTTTCACACACTGTCAACCCCAAAAGGGTTTCCCATACCTTCTTCCAAACCAGTGGGCAGAGGCACAAAACCAAGTTCAGTCCCTACTCTCCACAAGGGCAATTCAGCCTTTTCCTGCAGAACAGATAGGCCAAGGTTTTTATTCCAGACATTTCCTGGTACCCAGAAAAGAGGGCACCTGGCCCCCAGTCTTAGATATTTTCATTCTAAACACCTTCCTGGTGGTACCAAAATTCAAAATGCTCACCCTACAGCAGCTTCTCCCTATGCTGTCCAACGATGCCTGGTTAGCCACCCTAGACCTAAAGGAGGCCTATCTGCACATCCCCATCTGGGACTCCTGCAGGAAATATCTACGTTTCAGGGCAGGATCTGTACATTATCAATTCTCTGCACTTCCCTTTGGCTTATCCACTGCTCCCAGAGTTTTCACAAAATGCCTGGCTCCAGCCATTGCCTATTGCAGACAGAGAAATATTCAAATTTACCCCTACTTGGACGATTTCCTGATTCAGGTGGACAGTTAAAAGCTGTTGCAGCACCTCACAGTTGTAAAGGACCTTCTAACCTCCCTGGAGTACACTGTCAATGAAAAGATATCCAAACTAGTCCCCCAGTCAAAAAATTGAATTCCTGGGAGCAAGCTTGGACACAGCATCCCAGATGGCATTCCTTACTCCAGGAATACAAGCCTGACAGGCTGCTTTTCTCAAATGACCACCAGAACCCAGCAATCCACAAGAAAAATCCTGCAACCTCTAGGGTTCATGGCCTCCTGCATTCTACTAATTCCATATGCCAGACTGCATATGAGGAAACTTCAGTGGTGCTTAAAAAGTCTTTGATGCCAATATTCTCAGGACCTCGAAACTATCATAACTTGTCCAAGGAAAGAGTTCCTTTGGTGGGCAGCAACATGCAACCACAATAAGGGGATTTCCTTTACACAACCGCATGCCGCCCAGACCCTAACTACAGATTCATCCGACTATGCTTGGGGTGCATATCTGGACGGCAGGTGCATTCAGGGCTACTGGAGCCCAAATCAAATTCATATGCACATCAACCAAAAAGAGATGCTAGCTGTTCAGAACGCTCTGACAGCTTTCAGATCCCTACTGTCTCTGGGGTCTCTACTAATCAAAACAGACAACACCACAGTGATGTGGTACATCAAGCAGCTACAATTCTGCAGGCTAGCCATAACCCTGTGGAACACTGCATCAGCCATGCATAGTCACCTGCAAGCTCAATTCCTGCCAGGCAACCAAAACTCTCTGGCAGACAACTTAAGCAGAAATCTCCTAGACCCACACAAGTGGCAATTAAACCACAACACCTTCAGCCTTGTGACCCAGTGCCTCCCCCTACCAACCACCAGTTCAGCAAATTCTGCACCAGGGAACCTCACAGCAAGGTCTGGAAAGTGGATGCCCTATCTTTCCAGTAGGCAAACCTCTCAGTCTATACATTTCCCCCTCTACCTCTTCTTACAAGAGTAGTATTCAAGATAAGTGAGGAAAGACCAAGGGCAGTCCTGATTGCCCCAGACTGGCCACGCCAACACTGGTACCCACTACTGTGCAGTCTGTCACCGTTGCCTCCATGGCATCTCCCCCAGATCCCAACTGTCCTGACTCAGCAGGAGGGACAGTTATTGCATCTGCAATTTCAGACCCTGAACCTTGCAGCCTGGCTTATTCCTTGACTTCTCCTCCAGTGGCCGGCCTAAGCAAGCAGGTACTGGATGTCATACGTGAAGCCTGACGATCCAGTACAAGAAAATCCTATGCTGACAAGTGGAAAAGGTATCCTTCCTGGATCCAGCACAGCCCTCCTTACCTCTCATCCTGGATTACCTAGCAGGCCTACTCCACAAGGGCCTATCCTTCTCCTCCATTAAGATCCATGCCTGTGCCATTTCTGCTCATCTTAGCACTGAGCCACCTCTCTTCTCAAACCCTCTCATCAACCAGTTCCTGAGAGGGGCTAACAACTTAAGGCCACCAAGAAGAGCCCCTACCCCTGCTTGGGGACCTTAACTTTGTGTTGGAAAAGCTCACGTTACCCCCCCTTTGAGCCTGCAGTGTCAGCAGAGTTAAAATTCCTCTCTTGGAAAACAGCCTTGCTTCTGGCCATCACTTCAGCTAGAAGAGTGTCTGAGCTACTAGTACTTATGGCTGTGGAACCCTTCATTATTTTTCATGCTGACAGGGTCTCCCTCAGGACTAGCCCAACTTTCATGCCTAAAGTGGTGTCCAGTTTGGCTCTCAACCAATCTATCCATTTGCCCACCATTTTCCCTAATCCTCAAAAAAAGGGGGACAGGATCCTGCACTCTTTAGATGTGTACAGACAGCTCAGATTCTACCTTGATAGGACTAAGCCCTTTAGGGAATCTAAACCGGTTACTAGTCAGCTTTGCACCAGGGGCAGAGGGAAGGCCATATCAAAACAAGCCATCTCCAAATGGATAGCATACTGTATCCATATTTGTTACAAACGCCATGGGAAACCACCCCCTCAGGGGGTCAGAACACATTCCACTAGGGCAACTTCAACCTCTACAGCCTTTCTCAGAGGAGTCCCTACCAGGGACATTCTGGAAGCTGCAACTTGGAGTTCTGTTCATACCTTCACCAAGCATTACCACCTGCCCGTCTTTTCTAAATCCAGGGCAGGCTTTGCAACTGCAGTCCTGCAGGGCATGCTAGCCAGCCCCAACTCTTCTTAACTGCCTCCACCCATTCTTCAGCTTTGGGAATCAACCCAAGTGTGATGACTGCAACAGTGAAACACAAAGAACATAATACAGTTGTGTACACTTACCATAAATGTAGATGTTAGAGTGTATTCACTGTTGCAGTCCTGGTTTCCCACCCTCCAGCACCCTTGTCTTTCTCTCTCTCTCTCTCTTTTCCTCACTCCTTACAATGTTATTGGTATTTACTTTTTACTGGTAGTGTTTTTCCATCATAACTTAGCTCCCTATTTGGGGGCTTCTGACATTCGGGGCAAGAAAAACTGACGTAATGGCGTCAGCTGCCTGTTTTTATACCAGTGATGACCTGACATCAGTCCTGAAGTGACAGCAACCGACGCAGAAATACTAAGCCTCTGGTATTTGGGCTGACTGAGGGCTAGCCCTGGCAGGATAACCCAAGTTTGATGACTGCAACAGTGACTACACTCGAACATCTACATTTATGGTAAGTGTGCACAACTGTACTGTCCTGATCACTTGGGCCAAGACTGAGAGATTTGTGGGGCTTTTAATCCCAGAGCGATTAATGAAAGGAAAATTAAGCTGATTTTGAAAGGCCTGCTGCCCTCATCTTTCTCCATGGCTTTACCAAGAGATCAACCATCGACTTCTTCTCATAAACATGGGAAAAGGCCTAGGTCGGCAAAGATTCCTAGCCTCTTCGGAGCTGACAAAAAAATTGTCGACATTCTGCTGTTTCAAAGGTCTTAGATCTGAAAAATGCCTCTTTGTCTTTAGAGTCAAAGAAGAAATTGGATTCAGATTCAAAGTCTTTGGATCAAAAACCCCTTGCCTCAGCATACTTACTCTCCTTCTGTAGACCCAGCTCCATCTTAGCTTTCTCCTTTTTTGGAGAGGCATTCCAGGCCTGCTTCCATTGTCCTCTCATTTCACTGGAAGCCTCAGTGAAACAGATGTGGTGAGAATGGTGGGGGAGCTGGTCACCGAGCAGATTGTTCCGACCCAATTAGATTTGGGAAGTTCTCCATCTTCCACTCCTCCTCTGACTAACCCCTTGCTTTCACAGTTGGGTCCAAGTGTCCCAGGCCTGTCTGGGTCAGATATGAGGAGATTGGTCTCTTTGCATCTATGACCTTGAGCTTCCCCACTCTGATGTCTTTGGATCTGGAGGGCTGCAGGAGTCGAAGCCTCCACGTTGTGTCTGGAGGGTGTGGGATCGACTCTGTTTTCAGAGCCTTCCCTCCCTCTTGGAGACTCTGCTAGACATCTCCGTGCTGCTTTCCTCCTCGGGTGGTCGTCCTTTTGGAGTGGGGGGGGGGGTCAATGGACCACAGACTTTTGTCATCTGCTCTGTTGGTTTCCTCCTCCCTGTGGAGGTCAGCCTTCGAGGTGGTTCATAAGATCTTCTCTTACCCTTCAGAGTGGTCTGGTCCTGCCCCCTCGGACCCATCCCTAGTTACCCATCTAGTTTTGTTGCATGATCCTCCTCATTCCTCACCATGTGAACAGCCAGCCCAGGGCCTCCAGTCTACCCAATCTGGGATCCATAGCTCTTCCTATACCTCTCTGGATCATCCCATCGAAGAAGTCCTTTGGAAGAGAAGGTGCAAGAGGAAACACCTTGACTCACTGGAGGAGTCTGTTTCCACAGATACTGGTTTCGACGAGGGGGACTGATCCCCAATGCACCACCTAAAGATCTCTTCTTTGGAGACATCCTTGAAGTCCTGAAACAGAAAGGTGGTTTATCTGGCCACACCCTTTCCTCTGAGGAGTCAGTATTATTGGAGGCTTTTGGCGCTGGCCCATCTTCCTTCTGGGTTGTCCCACCTCCCAGCAAGTTAGTGGTTTTGATTTGTTGGAAGGAGTGGAAAGAGCCAGATTCAGTCGAGCCAATATCAAAGAGACCTGATAGGATTATGGCACACCCCCCCCCCCCCGGTAGAAAGACAGTATTGAAGTAAGGGTGTACCGGTTGTGGCGGCAGCCACAAAGAAAGAACTTGGCAGAAAAGAGTTCAACGGTCCATCCTTCTAACAGGGAGTGTAGGTCGATGGACAGACTGGCGAAGCAAGTTTACGCTTCAGTGACTTTTGCTGTCCGATCACTGAATTATCTAGCCCATTTTACAAGACTGAGACTGCAAAGGGACTTAATGAAGGAACTTTCCAGCTCGTTGGCAAAGGTTGTGACCAAGGAGGTGCAAGCTGCTTTTGTTCCTCAGTTGAATACCTTAGCCTGTGGTTAATTCATCCATGTGGCTGTTATTCAATGCTACAGAGGGTGCTGCACAGGCAGCAGGTTCAGGCTTAGGCATGAGGAGGTGAGCCTCGATGCACCTGTGTGACTTTGCGGAGCCTTTTGTCAATGTACCATTTGAAGGATCATCACTATTTGGCCCCACAGTGAAAGAAATGCTTTCCAAATGTGAGCGGGATGGGAAGACACTTTCTGCTGTTGGAGTATGTTTTTCGACCCCCCCCCCCCCAACAAACCTTTTCAAGGAATTAGCGAGGGAGTCGTAAAATGTGGTTCAGGAAGTCACCAGGTCCATTCCTTGATGCACATGAAACCAGTTCTTCCAGAGGCAGAGGGGGAAATGATAATTATAGAAGATGCCCGAAAGGCAGAGAAGGTCCAGAGAAACGTTCTTTGACAGACCCTATCAGCACTCCTGAATGGATGCCTGGTTGTTGTCCTCTGGAGGCAGTCACAGGACATTTTTCCCTGCACCACTCAGCCTGGTTAGGTTTAACAAATGATACTTGGGTGCAGAGTATTATTACCAGAGGTTATTCCATAGCATTTTCTCTTCCCTCTCCGATGACAAACAAGCTTCTGGATGCTCTACCCAGTCAATGAGAGACAGAAACTCAACAGGTCTTAAAGTTGCTAGAAAAAGAAGTGATCCAAGAGGTCCCACCAGACCAGAAAGGATCCAGGACGTACTTGAGGTTTGTTTTAGTTCTAAAGAAAACAGGGGACTGGAGACCAATTTTGGATCTCAGCGTGTTAAACAAGTCAATCATGCATACAGAGTTCAAGATGGTCATGGTGCAGTCAGTTCTACCCTTTTTGTGCAAGGACGATTGGATGTGCTCGTTAGACCTCCATGATGTGTCCCATCATATAAAAATGAACAGATGATCCTGGAGGCACCTTCACTTCTGAGTGGGAGCCAGTCATTTCCAGTTAAGGGCTCTGCCCTTTGGACACACTATGACCCCTAGAGTGCTTACCAAATGTGTGGCAGTAGTGGCAGCTCACTTGAGACTGCAATGAATATGTGCATTTCCTTATCTGAACAACTGGCTCATCACTGCCTCAACCAGGCGTCAGTTTGTAAAAGCGACAGATTAGTTGTTACAGACTTGTTTGATGCTAGAAATCACAATAAAATCATGCAAAGTCTCAGTTGCAACCCACCCCAAGACTAGAGTTCATCGGAGCATTCTTCAACACATCGTCTATGGTTGTCCGCATTCCCTATCCTCGTCTTCTCGACATCAGAAACCAAACAAGGATAATTTGCAGTTCAAAAATTTCGGTCAGGAAAGTGTTACAAGCTTTGGGTTCGATGGTGGCAGCCATTACTCTAGTTCCTTTGGCAAGATACCATATGAGAGTTCTACAGTGGATGCTGCGAACCCAGTGGTCCTTCACCCACCACATATCAGAAAGAAAAAGAATAACTCAAACTTGCAAGGACTGTCTCAAATGGTGGATTCAGTCAGCAATAACCCCAGCAAGGTCGTCCATTCACCTACCCCATCCCAAGGCTGTAGTGACCACGGATGCTTCCCAGATGTGGGGGGGGGGGCATTATCTGGGAAAGATGGTTTAAGGCTCTTGTTCCCCTGGTGAGGCCAATTTTGCATATAAACATTCTGGAGATGAGAGCAGTGGTGTTAGCCTTATGAGCATTTCAGGGCACCCTCCCTCTGGGAACGATTGCAATCCAAACGGACAACATGTCAGTTGTCTGGTATAGCAACAAACAAGGAGGAATCAGGTCTTGCCTTACCCTGTCTGTGTTGAGAAGCCCTCCCAATTATGGTAGTGGGCAATACCTCCAGTCACTTTCTGGTAGAAACGCACATTCCAGGGAAGTCCAACATGATAGCATACAAGCTCAGCAGATCCATCCTATTGCCTCACAAGTGGTTCCCTCAACCACTGTGTAGCGAAAATGATTTTTAGTCTGTGGGGCCAACCCTGCGACCTATCTGCGTCCCCCGTGAACAACAAATGCAGCAGCTTCTTTGGCCTAACCATCCCCCACGGGGGGAGTCATCAAGGGACGCTCTTCTACAAGGTTGGCCCCCTGGTCTGTTATATGCCTACCCCCCAACTCCCCTGATCCCCAAGCTTTTACAGAAAGCATCCAGATTGAAAACCAGGATAATCCTCATTGTTCCTTACTGGCCTTGAGAGATATGGTTCTCCTTCCTATGGCCTCATTTCCTAGCACCCCATGGATTCTGGATCCAACTCCAGACCTTCTGTCATATCCAACAGGATTGACTCCTCTGGACCTGACAAAGCTCAGACTAACTGCATGGTTTCTCCAGTTCCCATGATAGCCAGGCAGTATACCTTGTCTTCCCCTGTCCACTTCATTTTGTTATCCTCCCATCAACATTCTTCGGGGAAATTATACAAAGGCAAATGGAAAAGGTATGTTATTTGGGCTGAACAACACTATATAGAGCCTTCCACAGCACCCACCTATACGGTTTTCTAATACCTTGTGGAATTGTTTTATAAAGTTCAGTTGGTAGCAAACTCGAATTTTCATGTTGGAATTTCAAATTCTTCATTTGCATCTGCTAAAGTTGTAAAGTATTTTTAAAAGGTACGCTTCTGCTAAAACCCCTTTTGAAGGATCCCGTACCTTGTTGGGCCCTTTCCTTAGTACTTCAGGCTTTAATTGTTCTCCATTTGAACTGGCAACCAAGTATGCATTAAAATTTCTTTCGTGGAAAACTGTCTTTCGAGTAGCCATAATCTCTGCTAGGAGATTTTCAGAGATTCAAGCCTCATCTTCTAAACCCCCTTGTATTATTTTTCACAAGGACAGGGTATCCTTACAGACCAGTGCTTCCTTTCTGCTGAATGTGATGTCAGAAACAAACATCAATCAAGCCATTAACCTGCCAGTATTTTTTCCAAAGTACAGTAATAAGGGAGAATTCCTTCTTCAACCACTAGATGTCCATAGGCAATTACATTACTATCTGCATAGGGCTAAAGAATTCAGAAAATCAGACCAACTATTTGTTTCCTTTGTGCATCAAAAATTAGGCCAACCTGTTAAAAAAGTGACTGTTGCCAAATGGATAACAGAATGCATTACCTTGGTTTACACAACCTTCAATGTTCCTCTACAGAAACTAGTAAAAGCACATTCCACCAGATCAGTGGCAACATCCATGGTTTTTCATTCTAGAACTTCCTTAGATGATATTTGTGCAGCTGCTACATGGCCAAATCCACACACCTTTATCAGTCATTACAAATTGGATGGGGTCTCAAGAGGTAGATCAGCATTTGGCTTGACTGTTCCTACAGTATGTCCTTCCTTAGGGGCCAAGGACTTGGGTAGCTGGGGACTCTGTCCCATTTGTGAAGATGAATGAAAATTGACCACATCAGATAAAGAAGTTAGTTACTCACCATAATGTTCCGTCTGTGTTGTCTATTTTCATTCAACCTCAACTCCCCTCCCTCCACCCCCCAGCTTCTTTATTTCTGCTTTGGAGTGAACGGGAGGGCACAAGAGATTTCCACAAAACTTGAGGGCTAATCTCTGTAAACCTGGAATGGTGTAACTTATCATTCTAACGTAATCATAACCCAGCTTCTTTTGTCAAGACAGTTTAATCTCTGCTTTGCAGATAAATTTCTCATATATGTATTTTTTAGGTATATGTGCTTCTGTACAATGATCTTTTGCTTGCATTTTTTCTTTCTCTAAAGCTATGGATATAATCTGAGGTGATAGGTCAGCAGTGCATTGTGGGTAGGGGAGAGCTCGAAAGCTTGAACGTTTCCACATGCTGTAGTAATGTCTAGTCAGATCCGATCTCTAATCTGGAACCCAATTGGTGAGGCGGAATGAAAATTGTCAACACAGATGGAATGTTATGGTGAGTGCATAACTTCTTTTTTGTTTCCTTTGCAGATTCTAAATTGGGCAGATCACTTGCATAGATTCATAGGTTCATAGATTAGTACTAGGCTAACTGCCCTTGTGAGCCATTTTAAGCCTAGCCAATTATCCCTTGTGAGACTCATACCGTGCACTTTGTGTTTGTAAGGCAAACACCTTAACCATTAGGCCAACCTCCCAACCCCAAAGGTAACTTTAGCCAGATGGCTTGAGTTGCATATAATTTATCTACAACAAATTGGGCATATTCTTACCAAGACCTTTAAGAGCCCATTCAACTAGGTCCATGGCTGTTACTTGGTGTTTCTATCTATGGATAACATATGTGCAGCAGCAACCTGGACCAGTCCTCATTCCTTTATTATTCATTACAAACTAGATCTGGTCTCGAGAGGAAGAGCAGCCTTTGCCTCAACTGTGCTCAGGAATATCCTTCCTTAAAGTCCACCCGGGAATTTAAGTAGCTGGGGACTGTGTCCCAACAGTTGAGGATAGAATGAAAATTCCATCTAAGTTGTCCATTTTCATTCTTCCTCACCTCCCACCCACCAACCCCCAACCTTTTTCACAATTAATTTTTGGAAGAACGAGAGTTTATAAGGACACTACTATCCTTCATATTGAGCTCCAGATATGGTTTTTGGTGATTGGCTGGTGTTCTGTATGTATTCTGTGGTTTTAATGCACGGCTTTATCCTTGAAAACGGGTTTCAACTCGAAAGCTTGAAATAATAAACCTTGTTTTACATGGATGGTCGTGCAGTGCCTTTTTGTTACTGGATTTAATTTTGTGTTGGTTTACCAGTACGTTTAGCTGTTCTACACCTGCTTCCTGAACTTTGTTTGCTTACGTTGCTGGTGAGAATAGCACATCCTTGTTCTGCTTTAAACAACCAGCCTGTGAGAAGGAATTATTCTGAACGTCAAGATGAGTGGATTATCTGTAAAGAAAATGTTAACTGTTGGTGAAAACCCTCTTTTGCTGTTTTTTCAGTCTGCTACTTCTGAGAATTTGAAAGTGACTGTACCTGCTAATGACTCTAAAAGAGAAGAATGTTTACATAAGATGCATGAACTTGAATTGTTGGTTCAGAAATCTGAGAGACTGCAGTAGCAGAGACTTTCATTCTCAGCTTATATATAGATGGGCATTGTGCCAAGAGGGCTGAGAATAACTAAGATGCTGACTTATGGGAATAAATATCCCATTTTACTGAAGAAATGACAAGAACTTAATTTACATACCAGTATGGAATATATAAGGATTATGAATGACTTTTTTACAGAAATAGAACATGACTTGTGTACTAAGATAGATGCTCTTGAGAATGAAATTGTTACTTGTACTGAGTTTGAGAGACTTGCACAACAGTAACAACGTGTGTTAGATAAGCTTGCAGAGTTTGAGAGCAAATTAGTCTCTACTAAGAAGCGAAAGCTGATTAGAGGCATCTCTGACTTTCAAAATAACCATGTTTTCTCTTGGCCCAGAGAGGAAACTGTGAGGACTCCTATTTCATCAAATACAAGTGCAAACTAACTTAATGCTCAGCTGCAACAGTCTAGAAGAGAGGGCTCTTCTACTATGAGTAAATACAGCACCAATTAGCACACAGGAAGGAACTGCTGTGCATATGTGTGAAGCTGTTACAGCTTTAGACCCTTTTGCAAGTGAACCTACAGACCAAGAACTGCTGGTTGACCAGAACCATACTGGTGAGGTTTATAATGGTAACATTTCTACCACTGAGACAACAAGTAGTTTTTTAGGCGAAACAAATCTAAAAATAAATCTACGGCTCCCAATACAGGTGCAGCAGAGGGAGAGAGACCATAGCAAGCAAAGAGGAACACCACAAAGGAAAGACTTGGGAGCAAGACCGAAGGTAGGCCCTGTAACAAGAAGCAGAAAGACTTAGCAGGACATACTTTTGTTTACTTGTCTGGCTTTGAATTTTTTGAATTGGAAATGAGTTTATTAGACAAGGGTTTAACTTTTATTCCATCTGGTAATGGTGTATTGAATGACAGCATTACAGAGCTAAGAATGCTTGTTAAGAATTTAGATCTGAAAATGTTGTTTGGGAATAATAATGCCAGTACTGAAAATGTCTTGAAAAGAAGTAGCATTTTTATACCTAATAGCACAGTGACTGTCACAGCCTTTTTACAGTTATGTGAGAATTATGTTTATGATCTGTTTTTTTAATGGAAAATCATCTAGTTTTCATAACCTGAATGCTATTGAAAGAAAAGTATTAATGGACTTAGTTAAAAGGACTGACATTATATTGAAACCAGCTGATAAAGGTGGGAAAACAGTTATATTTAATGTACAACAATATCAAGAACTGATGAATGAATTTTTAAATGACAGTGCAACATTTAAGATTATAAATGTTATAGAGCTGAATAGAATGATTTATAGGATTAAAATTGAATTGTATGACTATTTAATGCAGTTAGCAATTACTCCTGAACAGCATAATTATTTCTACATAGAACATCCTGTCTGCCCTGTTATATATGGGTTGCCCAGGCTCCATAAAAACTTGCTTCAGCCCCCCCCCCACCCCCCACCAGAGCCCCATAGTCTCAGGAAAACAATGGGCTACTACAGCAATCTCAAAATATTTAGACCAGCAACTTAAACCTCTATTGAAACACAGTATGTCCTATGCAAAGGACACTGGTGAATTTTTAAAGGTCATTCAGAATGTTTTTGGATATGAATATGACAAATGTGTTTGTAACTATGGACATTAAGTCCTTATTTACGGTTATTCCTAACAATATAGGTATTGAATATGTTAGATAATTTCTAGTTAAGCACAGCACTTTTACAGCAAATAAAATTTCACTGCTATGAACTCTACTGGAGATTGTTGTGCAAAATGATGTTAGGTAGATCAGACAGGAGTCACCATGGACTATGATGTTTGCAGATGACATTGTGATCTGTAGTGAGAGTAGGGAACAGGTAGAGGAGACCCTGGAGAGGTGGAGATATACTCTAGAGAGAAGAGGAATGAAGGTCAGGAGGACTAAGACAGAATATATGTGTGTGAATGAGAGGGAGGTGAGAGGAATTGTGAGGATGCAGGGAGTAGAGGTGGCAAAGGTGAATGAGTTTAAGTACTTGGGATCAACAGTTCAGAGTAATGGTGAGTGTGGAAGAGAGGTGAAGAAGAGAGTACAGGCAGGATGGAGTGGGTGGAGAAGAGTGTCAGGAGTGATTTGTGACAGACGAGTACCAGTAAGAGTGAAAGGAAGC